>NW_020230549.1:0-35000 GCF_003227715.2 Harpegnathos saltator | reverse complement strand
TCCAGGACGGAGGTTGATCGAATTACACACGTCCCTTAGCGTACCGCCCGTTCTCGATAGGGTAGAAAGGATTTGGAATTGCAAATATCCAGCCCGCGCGGGCTGAATCCGTCACGTGGGACTTCTCCCGTCTCGACGACGGGGACCGGTCGTAGTCCTTCGAGATGCGCCACCGAAGGCTTTCGATGTACTTAACACGTGCAATCGACGCCGCGCGCATCCACACGCGGGGTACGTGTGTGCGTGCGTCGTGGCGGAAAATCGGGACAATTTGCGACGATTCGATAGGTAGATTCCCGGATAGAGACGGACGAGACGGGTCCTGGGTCTACCGTTCGTTCCAAGCGCGATCGTACTTTCGACGGAGGGTGAAATAATTTCTTTTCATGTCCCTGGGAGGGCAGCCCCCCCCTCCCTGTTTCCCGACTCCTTCTCAACTTAATTAATCTCGGCGCGCGGGCTAATCCGGCGAGTGTGTCTCGTTTCCCCGAAATGGAGCGCAGACTGTTTGTCCGTGAATCCGTCACGGTGCTCCTCCGTTGTCGGCGACGTTGCTCGGCGAATATTCGTGTCAAACCCCGTGCGGAAATACACAGGCAACCGCGTACATATCTGGCTCGGATCGCTCGATAATATCGATATACCGAAGCGGGAGGGCGAGTGAGCGACCGCTTATCCGTCGTCACGAGCGTTTTTTTTCGCTCCCTTCCCCGAGGATTTATATTTTACCCGGCGATCGCGCGCCGCGCGACGGGGTGGCAAGGGCAAAAAAAATCTGCGGAACGTATCGTCGAGTACGACCTCGCCGTTGGCTCCTGTAAATTCTTCGGAATATGTATCGATATCGTGCGCGCACACCGCGGTATTTTACTTTGCCGCGGACGAACGCGAAAAAAAATACATAGTCCGGCGCGTGAGCGAGAGGGAGGGAGGGAGAGGGAGAGGGAGAGGGAGAGAGAGAGAGAGAGAGAGAGAGAGAGAGAGAGAGAGGTACGCGCGCGCGTGCGTAAGCGGTATTTTTTATGGAAAAAATGTTGCGTGTTCCGCGCTGTCGGAGGTCGTGCATCGATATTATTTGTGCACCGCGCGCGAAACGCACGTCGCCGATAGCGTTGCGCGCGCTATCGACGCGACGAAATTGCGCGACCGATTGGCGAGAACTATCTGCAAACGCACTGCAAACTTTGCCGTTGGTGAGAATTGAATAGAAAATGGAACTGCTGGCGGTTACTGGCGGCCGGACCGCTAAAAAAAATTTCGCGTTTCCCTCCCTCCCCCCTCTCGGTCTCTGACTACACGCTGCTACTATTACGCGGACGTTTCTCTCGCTCGCGGGGGATTTACTCGGCGCTCAGCGGTCAACCGGAAATAATAAATACCGTCGATAATGCGCGGTTCATATATTAATACCACGACGACGTCGATGGATATCGCTCGACTCTCGAGGCCTCGCCAAGCTTTAAATCCATCAGCGGAAGAGCGATCGTGGGCAGGCCGGGGGGGGGGCGGGATCAGCAGCGAGGGGCGCGAAATTAGAACGCGCGCGCGAAGCGCGAGCCTCGCTCGATACGGCGCAAATATTCGCGGCTGCTCTTGGCGGGGTCGGAAACGCGCGCGACACCGAAATTAGATGACGTAAATTGCATTACATCCGATGTCTCGGAGCTGTCGTCTTTTCCCTCGGGCCGAGGATACCGGGCGGCGATTCGAGCCGCGCCGAGAAGAATGACGGTCGCCTCAATGTCGAGATATCGATCGTTTCTCAATTATTTGGAGTTGGAAATAGCCGGCCGCGCTAGTTTAACCGTTGCTCCCTCCCCCCTCTCTCTCTCTCTCTCTCTCTCTCCATCGCGGTCGCGGTGTATATTTTTCGTATGCGGTGTGTATGTACATGCGTGGGCGTTATCCGGAGTTTAACGCAGCGCGGCCGAAATTTTCGCATCCGGCTTCCGCGATGTTTCGTTTTTCGCCTTTTACATGTCGTTCCGGTTACATTGAGTCGGCGCGGGTTACAATGCTTGCCATGATAGCGTTTCCCGGCTCCCCGTTCGTGTATAGGCGAGAGTGCGTGTGTGCGCACGCTTTTTTCTATTTTGTTTAAGATAGCTTCCGAATTAGCAGCCGTGATTGCGTGTATAACGCAGAGAGCGAGTAGTTTATCCTTTCCAACGATATATATTTGTTCAAGTTTCACGCTAAATATATACGAGTATAGTGCTAAGATCGAGATATATGTATACATTACGTACGTTTCAATTATTTATTATTATTAACGGCGCAAAATATATTAAAATATCGCTCTGCGTATCTATCAACATCTGTAGTCATTATCCCTTGGGCTTTGGCCGACGATAATTACGTGGGTTACATCGATCCACTTTTTTAGGTACGCAGTAATGCGGGGAAATTGGCCGGAAGTATGATATTCAAATTACAACGTTCATTTTGTAAAATACACGATTGCGCAATGTTTGATCCGGCCGACTAGCGAAATAACATGGCCGATGTTGCGGCCCCGAGTTTTGCAAACTAAAAACCGATTTGATATTAACCCAGCTGAAATTCCAACTGTACGAAATATCGTGTCGGTAACAGCTAAACAAAATCTCGCTTTCCTTTTAGCTGCGGTATAACTTGGCGATCATTCCAAGTATCATTAGATACCGACGATCGATCTCAATTCAACGATACTTCGCAGGACGGTGAGCGCTAAAATTGAAAGAAAAAAGGAAGGTTTCCATTCAATTGTGGAAATCCTCGAGAAAAAAAGATCAAAACGACAGAAATGTCCTTTTTGTTATAGGAAAAAAAATTAGATATACGTTGCAGATCGTCGTGCAGTCCAGTTGCATCCGATTGCCGATTAAATCGATTGCTAATTATCGCGGCAAGCCTCTTCATTAGCCTAACATCGCTTCTTAAAGGACGATAACCCGCGATCGTTTTATGCAGTCGGACGAGGTAGCGTGTACAAAGTTCTCGTAGCGTTTCTGCCGAAAGGGTCCAACCGGCGAGACTTTGGAGCAAAAGGATCCGGGCTTTAAGCTGGAACTCGTTCTGCTCGCCGATACCGCTCCGGCAGGAGGGAACGCCGTGGCACGGGGATTAATCATTGAGCGCGAGTGCTTCGGGGTCCGCATGCAAAATGGCTGCGATCGATCCATCGCACCGCCGACGAAATGATTTCGTAACGAGGCGCTTTCTCTCTCTCTCTCTCTCTCTCTCTCTCTCTCTCTCTCTCTCTCTCTCTCTCTCTCTCTCCTCCCCCCTCCCTCCCTCTCTCTCTCTCTCGTGCTCTCCCCCTCCCCCTCCCCCCTCTCTCTCTCTCTTTCTCTCGTTAAGCCGTTCTTCCCTTCTCTATCCGTCCACCTATTCGTCTCTCATTTTCCCTCGTCACTCTCGCCCTCTCTCTCTCTCTCTCTCTCTCTGCCCGTCGATCTCGCTCCCTCGTTTGCTCGTTCGCTCGCTCGCTCGCTCGCTCACTCGCCCGTCCGACGTCTGGTTCACGACCTCGTTCTATTCTCGCTGAAATTACGAGCTCCGTCGTGCTCCGAAAGCGGGACTTCGCGCGCAACTGCCGCCGACGACGGAAATTCCGTCGCGACGCTCCTCGCGGGGAGAAAGAGCGAGCCGAGGTAGAGACGCGAGAGAACGCGTGATTCTCGACAATCGAAGCTCATTGGACGAGCGGTGTTTCGCAAAATTTTCACCACACCCTGCGCCACACAGAGCGCTGTGTAGGATATCATTATAGCGTCTGTTGTATTATTCTCCAACTCCAATAACTCTCTTCTTTCTACCTGCAACGCAATTGAATTTTATTCCGCGTCCTCGGGTCGATCCTTTGTTCCGCGTGTTAACTCGCGGCGATGGTGACGTGACGGCGGCGATTAACGCGAGGATATATCTCCCGCCGTGGCCACCGCGTGAAAAATTTTATCGATTTCGATCCGCGGTTATTTTCGCGTCGCCGAAGCTGGAACGACGCGCGCAAACTCGATTAAATACCTTTTTTTGCCGAGCGCCGTTCATCCTCACTCGCGGTCTGCCGATTACGCAGGTTGAACGTGCGACGTCAATTACTCGCGTGTAACGAAATTGATTAGCCCGGGACCGGCCGCGGTCGTCAAGTGATTTCGATAGTCCTTATCTAGGCCCGGCCGAGATTCATTCAGCCGTCGCGTTCTCTCACGTTACCAGAGCTACCACAAGCGCACGAGAACGTTATTTCTTTCATTTTGTCCTTCTCCCTTTTCAACGACGATTGAAGCTTTCGTCGCTACGTCGCGGTAGCGCACTAGCGAGCCGAGCTGTAAGCTGCAAGGAATTTTTTATAACGGGAATTTAACCGCGAAAAATAGCCGTTTATAATCGCCCGCCGTTCCGTTATGTTCCGCCGGTGAAGTCTCGCGCGTTCTCGAAATCCCTGCAAGTTCTCAGATCGCTCTCGCGCGATCGCTCGTGGTCGCTTGTTCGGAAAGTTTGGTGGAAGATACTCGGCCGAGCGACGTGAAAGAAATCGCGCGCACAGATAACGGGCTCCATTAGCGGCCGTGTGAGCGCCGGTATCGCGCACGGAGATCGCCGTAGGTGGTGGGAAAGAGTGGACGGCGCGTGGACGTTTTATTCCAGAGTGTTATCGTGATGAAATTCGAACGCGAGGGCGGGGGCGGGGGGGTAGACCGCAGACGGGTTGGAGCATTGTTTCTGATATGGACATTGACGTAAATGTTGCCCACGCAAACGCGCGGGGCCTTCGCGTCGGCCGGCGTTATCGGTCGACGCTGACAACGTCGAGCATGCACACATGTCACATGATCGTTATATCGATCAGCAGAGCGGCGTTGCTCCACTTGCTGCGCGCGGAATCTCCTTCGAAACGGCAGCGCGTACGGTGTCTGGAGGAAAAACGGCATCTAGGAAATCGCGGGGTCGTGGGACGATACACGCACGCGGCGCTTGCACGGCGCATCCGCGCCTGTTTGGAAAGCAAGGCGTAAGGTCGCGATTTTCGGCGAACGCGTAGGAGGGACATGCATATTCGGAGCTGCTAAAATATACGGTGATGGAAACACGAAACAATCATGCGTACGCGCGATGAATGCCGGGTAAGCAATTCGCTGAAAATAATCAGAATACATTATCCGCTTAATCTCTCGCGCTTTTCCGCATAGCTATATGATAAATTGCCTCGTGGAAAATATTTTCGGCGACAAGAGCCCCGCTCGGCCCGCGCCGCCGCACAGTGGCCGTTTTTCGATAAGATGAAAAAAGCCGCGCGACTCGCCCACGCGATCGCGCGGCGACATTTTTCTCGCCCCCGTTTCGCCCTCGCGCGAACTATAGCGCGGACGAGGGTGCTCGAGCGAGCCAACTATGGTCGGTGATGGCGACTCGAGCCCGAGGGAGATTTTATGACAAACAAGCCGGCAAGTGCCATCTGCGGCTGTCAGGGCCATCGTGCCTCGCTTGATGCTACCCCCGGCGCGTCGCGTCGCCTCGCCTCGTCTCGCCTCGTCTCGCCTCGCCTCGCCTCGCCTCGCCTCGCCTCGCCTCGCCTCGCCTCGCCTCGCCTCACCCTGGTCGCCCTCGGTTAACAACGTCAAGGGTGGCCTGCCAACTTTGCCGGCAAAGTGTTTGTAAGGGCGGTGGGGGTGGGGATTAGACCGCTCGATGTCCGGCCTGCTGCATCCCGACGATCCGTTGAACCTTTCTTCGCCGGCGGGCTCGTCCGAGTCAACCCCTAACTCGCGCTCCCTCCGTGGTACGATGATCTCGCGGGCGCACGTGCGACCATATATCTGGGGCGAGGGGAAAGAGAGAGAGAGAGAGAGAGAGAGAGAGAGAGAGAGAGAGAGAGAGAGGGGGGGACTTAGAAACCCTTTAATTATATAAGCGCGAGTGTGTCGCCGAGTTTTATTGAAAAATAAATAGCGCGACGTGACGCGTGTGACACGTTCCGGAAAATAGCGCGTTCTGTCGCAGTTATGAACTCTTGGTTTCTCTCTCTCTCTCTCTCTCTCTCTCTCTCTCTCTCCCTCTCTCCCTCTCTCCCTCTCTCCCTCTCTCTCTCTCTCCTTCTTTTTCTTTCTTTTTCATCATCGCGATAATAATTGTCGACGATGGCGCAAACTCTTGCGGTAACTTCATAAAGGGTCTCTCGGAGAGACTTTACACTCCCTCGCATAAAAATTTCTTATAGTCCAGCTCGCATTAATTTCATACTGTCGCGCAAGAGATAATCACACGTGGTCGGACACGTCTAGTACAATTATCTAGTGCAATTATCGTAGTCTCGCACAATTGTGAACGTCGCGGCGAAGTTCAGCGTGAATCGCGTCACGGCATCGCTGACTCGGTAACTTGGCCTGAGAACGAGTCGACAGGCGGCGAAGGTGGAAGCGTGGCTCTAAGTAGCGCGAAGAAAATGAAGAGAAAAAGTCACGTTTCCATTCGACTTCTCGGAGCGACGCGACGAACGCGAGGCCGCCCCGACTCGGCGCCGCGATCATCGATCGAGGGACGTGCGACGTATATTTCGTCCCCGTCGGGATCGCTCTGTCGGCTGAACTGAAAATTTAAGGGCCGAGGACGTGCGGCAGTCCCTAAATTTCTCAGCACGTGAACGTCGAAAGCGCGCTCGCTGCACGCGAGAAAGAGGGAGAGAGAGAGAGAGAGAGAGAGAGAGAGAGAGAGGGGGGAGAGGGGGAGAGCAAAAAGTAGAAGAGGAACAAGAGGACAAGAGGAAGCGGAGAGAAGGAGGAGAGAGGTCTGAAACGAGCGCGCGAAGAAGGGTGGAGGAGAGATACGAAGAGAAACGGAGATGGAAGAAAAAGGAGTATTAAGAGAAGAGAGCGTGAAAGAGAGAGGAGAAAAAAGTGAGGAAAAAAGGACGAGGAGCTTCTAGGGTCTCGTGCCACCTACGACGCACCGGCCGCGACGCGGCGGCTCGCTTGCTTATTACGCGACCCAGTCGGTCTCTTTTCCTCCGTCTCTGCCTCCCTTTCGTTCCGTTTCTCTCTTTCTCTCTGCCTCTTCCGGCCCTCTGTTCTCTCGCGTTCTCATCTCCGAACGGTGAAAGTTTCGTCCCCGGTCAAACTCCTCGCGTTGAATTCGCCCACGAGTCCCTCGGATTCCGTCTCGCCTCGCCAGCGGAGAAAGTGCAGCGGTGCGTCGAAGGATGAACGAAACGGCGGTAGAAGATAGAGGCAAGGAGCGAGAGAGACATACACACATATGTGTGATGCGTGTACATATATATATATATATATATATATATGTATGCACGTGTGTGTACGTTATGTACAAACCGAAGCGTCTCGCCGATAGACAAAGAACGGCACGAAAGCGCGGAGGAAAGTAGAGTAAAAGAGATAGATAGAGAGAGAGAGAGAGAGAGAGAGAGAGAGAGAGAGAGAGAGAGAGAGAGAAGAGAGAGAGAGAGAGAGAGAGGAGAGAGAGAGAGAGAGAGAGAGAGAGAGAGAGAGAGAGAGAGAGAGAGAGAGAGAGAGAGAGAGAGAGAGAGAGAGAGAGAGAGAGAGAGAGAGAGAGAGAGAGAGAGAAGTCCGAGGAATTCGACGAGCGCGATCGAAGTCTTAGAGAGAACGACAGAAGTGACAAGCGTCGGGGAGCGCGACGGGGGGTGCGGATAGCGGGAGCCGGGTCAGTAGTTATCCGTCCAGCAGCGGGAAATATCGGCGAGAGAGCGTGGGCGAGGGTGGTCGGTCGGTCGGTCGGTCGGTCGGGACGAGACGGGATGGGATGGGATGGGATGGGATGGGATGGAATGGGATGGGATGCGGGAGGATGGGGGATACTTAAGCGCGGCCGTGCGCGGAGAGTGGCGGCTCGTGGCGGCAGGCGAGGGGGCGGAAAACGGCCGCGAGTCGAGGGGGATGGGGTGAGATGTGGCGCAGCGCGGCACGGCACGGCGTGGCGCGGCACGGTGCGGCGAGGCGAGACGAGGCGAGGCGAGGCGGGGCGAGACGCGGCGGGGTGAGGGGAGGCGCGGCACGGCGCGACACGGCACGGCGCGGCTCGACTCGACTCAGCGCGGCTTCGCTCTCTCGGCGCGGCAGACGCGCTGCGGAGGTGAGTGGGATGGGGCGTGCGATGGCGCACGGCTGTAAGAGTGGAGGAGGGTGAGAAGCGGAAGGGGGGCTTATAGGGGTGGCAGCGAGGCGGTGGCGGCGGCACGAGAGCGGGCGCGGGGTGAGGCCGGAGGCGACGGGACGGAAGCCAGCAGCCTCCGCTTGCGAGCGACGACGCTTCCGCCGTACCGCTTCACACTACGGGTGGCCGCGAAGTGACGAACGCGCGCCGTGTGTCTCTCGTCCTTTGCGAATTCTCCCGGCCGCTGACGGATGATTCGCCGTCGAAAATTGCACTTTCCGCGAGGCGCGAGATTATCCTTCGTCGTCGACGTCGTCGTTGTCTCAGGGGAGAATCTCGCTCGAACGGTCAATACTAAATTTGTAAATTTTCAGGGAGGCATGATCTCTCTCTCTCTCTCTCTCTCTCTCTCTCTCTCTCTCTCTCTCTCTCTCTCTCTCTCTCTCTCTCTCCCTCCCTCAGCGTGGGAATTAAAAAGGGAAAATCCTCGTAATCACGTCGTAATTTCCGGAAACTCGATTACGACTGCCGAAGAAATGTACGGTCGCCGGGACATTACGGATAACACGATTTATCCCGCATTACTCGCCATCAATTATTAATCCAAAAATGCGCCGCTCCCGATAGGGGGATGCACCGTGCCACGACGCGGCGCGGCGCGGCGCACCGCGCCGCGAGTATAACGCTTATCGATTTTCACGGCGCGACTCTTTAATCTTGGTAATCGAGCGAACGCCCCCGCGGCCGCCCCCCGCGGTGTCACCTATTCATTAACGGCGTAAACGGCGAGTGACAGCTGGCGCGTTGTCAAGTCCCGGCGTGTGCACGCTCGTCCGTGCGTACGCACGCACTCACGCACACATTCCGCGCGTACATGCGGACAGAGCCGTATCTAGGCCGACGCGAAAAAGCGACGCTCGCTCCGATACCAGAAATTCGGAAATGCACTCATTTGCCGAATTCCTCAAGTCTCGAGTAATCGAAATGGCAATGACGTAATATAGAAGACTTTTTCATCTCTGTTCTTTAACATTGTACATCAATCGGCTAGTGCGAATATTTTTATATATTCCGACTCTCTCTCTCTCTCTCTCTCTCTCTCTTCTCTTCTTCTCTCTCTCTCTCTCTTCTCTCTCTCTCTCTCTCTCTCTCTCTCTCTCTCTCTCTCTCTCTCTCTCTCTCTCTCTCTCTCTCTCTCTCTCTCTCCTCTCTCTCTCTCTCTCTCTCTCTCTCTCTCTCTCTCTCTATCTCTCTCTCTCTCTCTCGCGCGAAAAAGTTTTTTTACCCAAATGATGCTTTTTCATGCGAGACAAGTCATGCGCAAAGCTTGTCTCGCGGTGAATCGCCAATGATCGCGCCCGCGCAGTGATTCTTTTATTCATTATAGTCATTTCACTTGCTTTAAACAAATTATTTTTACGAGATCAAACCCGTAACAAAAAAAAAGTCTGCTCCCAAATCGCCGGATTTCCGAAGCATTAACGTCGCTGCCGCTAAATACGCGCGTTAATCACGATTAATTTTACCTGTGCGGGCGCAGCTTCGCGACGGAGTTGCGTTCCGAATCTAATTACGGCACTGTCCGTGTGTGTGTGTGTGTGTGTACACGCGGGTTCATGCCCGTCGCGAGCACGTGGGCCGAGGGACGGTGCACGTGGTGCACGAGAAACCCCCGAGGCGCTTTGCACCCTCCTATCAGGAAAATACGACGCCGGCGTATCTCTTTAACGCCTCTAATATCTTTAATGTCCCTCCCCACGGTCGGACGCTCGGGGCTCGGCCAGAGATTCCCTTTAATGCCCGCCGTAATATCGGTAATGTCCTGCAAACTGGCGGATCTCGTTATCTCTTACGCAGCGCGCGCGATCCGCAGGTATTATTTGGCGCGCAAATCGCGCCGGCTTGCGAGCCGACGAACGCGTAAATCGCGAGGTGCGCTCTCAACATTGGATATAGACGCGCGTTGTTTCATCAGCGGCCAGCCGAAAATTCCAGCGGCGGAATAATCTTTTAGAAAGATATATCGTCGTCGTCGCGCGTCGAAGAGCGCGCGCGTGCCGGTCCCTCGAACGTTCCTGTAATACATTTCGTAATGTCGCAAATTGGCACGAGTTCTCGTGGAGGGGACGGAGATAACGCTGCGAGCTGGAACTCCAACACCTCGAATGTCGAATAACCGTCAGCGACGCGGCGTAAAATATTCAGGTCAGCGACGACAACGCCGACGATCTTGGCGGACTTCGTCCCGATCGATTCGTCGGCGCGCGTCGCCAGTCGACACAAGTGATACGACGGACGAAAGGAGTGGGTATATAGAGCGGGAAAAAATCTTGAACTTGTCGCGCCCCCGACAAGTGTGTCTCGTCGGTCAATTGTGTTGGTCGTTGACGTTGTCTGAAAAATATAAAAGTACGATGACACTTCACATGAATCCAGAAAATTGACGCACGGGTGAGCCGCACAACACTGAGAGAGAGAGAGAGAGAGAGAGAGAGAGAGAGAGAGAGAGAGAGAGAGAGTCTGAGAAACGTTTAAAAAATATTCGAGAGAAATAAAATTGTAAAAGAGAATTAGTATATCACTAAGTGTTAAATTAGGAAAAATGGTAAAATCATAGATATGTATCGGCGCGCGGACTCGCACGCGTCTCGCGCTGAGTACTCGGGTTGAGTAGCCGACGATCGACGTAATGAGACACGAAGTGTCGGTACGAAGAAGCGATTAACGTCGTACGTAGACGACATTTCAGAGTTCAACATTCGCACGTGCCTAAGATTCTATATCGAGAAAGTCGCGACACACAAGCGCGGTCGGTCGCCGACGGACGGCCGCTCGCGCACACCTAGCGATAAGCTTAATGACGCGGCCTGTCGGCGCGATCCTGACGTCACGCCGACATTTAGTCCGGTGGGAATTAAACAGCCGGACGGAGATAACAGCGGCGCGAACGCCGGAGGACTCCGCGGCACCTCTAACGTCATTTCCCCGTCCCTCGGTCGTAATATCGGCCTCGTAACCGGCCGAACGACGATCTTATAATAAACTTATGAGCCCGCGTTATTGCAATTTTATATTTTATTACCTCACGCTCACGCCGCTCTCCCTTGCCCTGCGCGATTGCGCGCGATATCACGTTTTCACGATATCGTTTCGAAATTATCCTAACGACCAGAGACGAAAAGGTTGTCTTGGATCATCGACAGGTCAATCTTATTAATAGCGCTCGAACCCGCCAGATATCGAATAATTATTTACGTATGCTATTTATTATTTCTCTCTCTCTCTCTCTCTCTCTCTCTCTCTCTCTCTCTCTCTCTCTCTCTCTCTCTCCCATTTTTTCGCTCACGCTCTTTCCCGTTAGAGAGATGCAACAATTATAATATCTCCGATACATCGTCGCGCAAAAATCAGTCGCCGTGCCGACCGTAAGCGGCGACCGAGGGATCGAGAAGGGTGGCCAAAGGGGGTGAACGGCGATCTCACGAAGTAGGCTTTATATTTATCGCGGCAATAAGGCGAGACTCGACGCCGGGCGTCGGCAAGCCGAGAGGAGAGGGCGAGCCGACGTCGTTGGGACAATCGGTGGCCGTCGTTACCGTTAACGACGCGACGTCCAATGCCGTCGGCACTCCCTCCGTCTCTATTTCTCTCTCTCTCTTCTTCTCCCTCCCTCCTTTCTCCCTTTCTCTCTCTCTCTCTCTCTCTCTCTCTCTCTCTCTCTCTCTCTCTCTCTCTCTCTCTCTCGCTTTCTATCTCTGCTCTCTTTCGCCGTTTGCTCTTACTACCGGCTCGTCATCGCCGCTTCGTACCGTTTCTCTCTCTCTCTCTCTCTCTCTCTCGCGTTTCGCGTCTCCGCGCTCGTTCCGGGATCCACAATCGTGTCTGGGCTTTCTACCGGGTGTCCGTTGTGTCGCGCGCGAGTGTCTCGAAGTACTCGCGGGGAAGTTGGTAGCGCGATACGCAAGGCTGAACAATTCGCAAACCGGACCTTCAGCTGAGATGGAGTATGCTAATCGGGATGAAAATTCGGAGGATTTGCGTGAAGAAAAAATCTGGATGGATGAAAAAGTACGGTAAGTAAGGGCAAAGGAAGGAGACAGAGAGGGAGGAAGAAGGATACGAGCGCGAGCGCGGCAAGTTGATATATCCGTGAAAGAAGAATTCACTTTGCGCGACGAAATTGCCTGGCCAGGGCGGCCAGGCATATCCGTCGTCGCACTTGACGAAATTTCACGGAGGATTAAGCTGTCCCGTGACACGACGCGCGTCGCGACGCCACGCGCCACGGGCGAGAGAGATGAATCATCGTTAGCGAAAGTTCGCCGTTGTCACCCCCTCTGGTCGCGCGGTACTCGATTAGAGGCATTAGGATCGTCCTCCGTGACGCGAGGGGATGCTTGCGGGACGGAGAGGGGCTCCGAGAGGGTCGCTTGTTTGTTCGGCACCTGCCGCTCGTGTACGCGTGCACGAGGTCGCTGGTCCCCTAATCCGATATCGTGACGCACGTGCGCGCTGCGTCGTGCGTGCATGCGTGCGTGCATGCGTGCATGCGTGCACGTGCATGCGTGCGTGTGCCTTCGGACCCCACTCGGAGAGAGTTTACACAATGCCGTATTCCGCGAGCCCCTCGATAGCGACCGAGGTCGATCGAAGGAGAGGAGGAGGCTTCGGCCGAATCCACCGCGATGAATCCCAATGAAGCGTGTAAGCCGCGCAAAGTCGCGACGCGCGACTTTCTTTTCGCCTTTCGCTCGACAGTCGCTCGTTCATTCACTTGACTCCGGACGAGAGCAACACGCGTGCGTGTCTCTCGGAGGAACTTTGTTAATCGTTTTGTCACAAAGAGCTAAATGAGATTAACCCCGGCGAGCGAACGAGAGGGAGAGAGGGGAGGGAGGAGGGATTCCGCTCGCTCGTCGGGTCGGGTAGTATGCGCGCGCGCGCCTTTGGTATCTGCCTATTATTAAAATAGGACAAGCATGTCGGGACGCGTTGCACCATATGCGCCGGCGTTCTTAGCCTTCAGCTTCAGCCTTCAGTGCTTCAGAAGCGGGGAGCAATTATTCTTTGGAGCTTACTTTGTTGGCCAGAATTATTGTATTTCACCGTGAGCGGGCAAGAAGCTTGGAATTTCCGTGTTTGCCTTATTCCTTCGCCCCTCCGTCCCTCCGCCGCCGCCCACCGCCGGGAGAGTCGGTCGTAACGTCGCGGCCATATACGGATGTGTTATGTTTAATTAATTAACAGCGAGCTGCACATTGGTCTAAATAATTTGCTGCATTTACGGGCCCTGACAGGATAATCGTTGTGACTAGTGCGGTTCAATCAACATGAATGTTACCGAGCAAATTAAATATCGTCCTTCTGCGGATTCTGCGGACGCGCGCACACGCTCGCGTATGTTAATCTACGTTTCGGTATATGCGAGAAATCGCTTTGTTTATGCATAATAGGAGTAGAAATATATATATATATATATATGCATATATATATTTTTTGTTGTTGTTGTGTGAAATGCGATAATGCATTCGGCGCAATAAGCGCCGCGAGATTTTCATACTTTACTTTTCGGTCATCCTCGCGGCTCCGCTTCAGGAGATTTTTCGCGTGCTGTGTGTGTCTCCCTCACGCCCCCATATTTCCTCGTGCCAGCCCGTCGCCGTCAGCTGCGCCCCGCGGTCGCAGTGATTGCGGCCAGAACGCGCGATGCGTGCGGTGCGCGCGAGGTGCGGTTTCGTCTCTCTTTCCGGCGCGACACGTGTCGCGCCGCGTGCGGCTGTGTGTTCCTCGCTCGTTTAGGGCGTTCGAATTAATATCGTCCGACGACGCCACGACACCACCCCATAAATAAAAGCCGAGGGAACGATGACACCGCGAGAGAGAAGGGAGAGCAGCGGGACTGGACGGCGGCGCGGGCGCGTCAAAGACGACGATTTCGTCGTTGTCGTCGTCGTCGTCGTCGTCGTCGACATGAGACCGTCGTGAAACTTTCAAAGGGCGATTTTATGATCGACGCCGGCGATCTCGTCCGTTTCGAGGATATGACGAGGTTTGCCGCCAAAAGTGTCGCTCGCCCGGGAGATTAGTTTCGCTTTTGCGCTTGTCTATGAGATAGCGGACGGATTAAAATGGCGCGTCATTATTCCGCGTAATGGTCGATCGATTCTCAAAGGTCCGCATACTTTCAGCTGAAATCCTCGTTAAAGTCCACAGCCGCGATTTTCGAAATATTCCCTCCCCGCGCCTTCCCCCCGCGGACGGTGCCTAATTTCATAAACGCGTTTTGGTAGTGCATGGCCACGCGGAATTTTATATCAAAGACATGAACATAATAGCGATTGTGCGTATAATCGTCGGCGCGTCTCGCCAATGTGACATTACGCATACGTGCGCGCGCGCGCGCGCGCATTCGTGTGCGCGTGTGTGCGCGTTGTACACGCGCTCATTGTAATTTTATATTCCGTTGCACGAACGCGGTGGAAGGGTAGAATGCGTAATGTTGAAATGGCTCCGTCATTATCGCCAACATGTTCCGCATATCATTCCATATATCGTTCTATATATTTTGCGCGGCAGCTAATAGCTTATCACAAAGCTACGTAGCTATCCGTGTGTGTCAAATATTTACGGACTATTAAAAGTAGTGTATCAAACGACACGATAAATTACACGCGCGTCACAAATATCAACAATGTTTTTTTCCCCCGCATTTAATTGCATTTGTTTATGCACTAGGCGCGTGAACACGGCTACCCAACTTTGGTCGGCCGGCCGCGGCGCGGTGCTCGACAATATCTCGTCGGCTTTTCTAACTAATTCTTTAAATCGCTCCGCTGGCGATCGACAACGTTTACTCATTAGCTCAACGCTCACATTCTTTCGCCGCTCATTTTGCATCGGTTTGGTGTACTTCGTCGTCGACGTCGTCGTCGTCGTCGTCGTCGTCGTCGTCTCTCTCTCTCTCTCTCTCTGTATGTGTCTCTGTCTCTCTCTCTTCCTCCCTCTCTCTGTCTCTCTCTTCCTCCCTCCCTCTCTCTCTCTCTCTCTCTCTCTTTCTCTCTCTCTCTCTCTCTCTCTCTCTCTCTCTCTCTCTCTCTCTCTCTCTCTCTCTCTCTCTCTCTCTCTCTCTCTCCCTCTCTCTCTCTTTCTCTCTCTCTCTCTCTCTCTCTCCCTTTTTTACGGTTCTCGCGACCGCTCTTCCCGTAATCGATCAATCACGCGTGTTTTCCGACGCGTCACGTCGTCGGTGCATCGATGGTAACGGATCGGCGGACGCGGAATGTGACATTACGGATCTCGCAATAAATGCGACGACACGCGCGGATGATTTCCCGCAGCGAGCGAGAGAGCCGGGCCGTGTAACGACCGCAATGCAGATTTTTATGCGCGTCGCGCATTT
Source organism: Harpegnathos saltator (assembly GCF_003227715.2). NCBI lineage: Eukaryota > Metazoa > Arthropoda > Insecta > Hymenoptera > Formicidae > Harpegnathos > Harpegnathos saltator. Next base: position 19,489 of record NW_020230549.1, on the reverse strand, counting down.
CGGCATGTCCGCGGGAGTGCGGCGACGTGGGGACACGCACCGCGTAACGTGTAACTGGTAGCCGATCGGTCATTGGTGCGCGATAGTTTACAAGTCCCGGCGTTATAACCGCTGAAAGTAGAACGTGATGTAGCGGCGGCGGGCGAGTGGAATTGACGGACGCACGAATTGGATTTCGAATTAAAAACTCGCTTGCGAACTTGCCTCCATCCTCGCGCTTCAGCTTGTTATACTAATTCCTCTGATCGATCGAGGGGACAGTTGCTCACTCTCTTACATCCGATCGCTATACCTCCTCTGCATCGCGATTTTTTGCTTTGTTTTAATCCGATTTACCGTCTTAATCATCACGCTGCCGGGCAGCGTGCGATTGGGCAGGAGATCGGTGACAAATATGTAAAATAATCGCGAGAGGGAGGGGGAGAGCACGAGAGAGAGAGAGAGAGAGAGGGAGGGAGGGGGGAGAGAGAGAGAGAGAGAGAGAGAGATAATGTGAACTGAGATTTTTTCTCACTTTGTGCGCATTCCTGAATCCTTCGAGTTTTTATCGGACTTGGATATCTCGGTTTCTTCGTGTTGGGATAAAAAAAGAATTAACATGTTCTAATAAATTACCTCACCGAGCGGTTTATCAGAAAACGCACTTATTTTCTTCTCCTCACAGCAGTGCTGCTACTCGTCAACTGATCGTTGCAAAACCCGTTCATTTGCAACGCACGCGTGCGATTATATAGATATACATATTCATACGTATATATTACGCAACTTAATCAGGGAGACGTGTGACATTAAAAACGCCTAAAAGTCAAGATTACTTTAGTCACTCGATGCAAACGCGACGCACACACGGACGCCGTAGAGGCGAACGTTTTGCGTGCACGCTCGGCGATAACGAAGCTGCGCGCGCGCGCGCAGCTTCTCGCACCTTGCCGCGCTGGCACGCCGAGACGGCGATCGTCCGCCTTGAGATCGAGATAAATTACAGCCGGGATGCGCGGACGTTTGACCTTTTATCATGAATTATGAATGTCCGTTTATCGCGATGCCGTTATAATCGTACCGTACGCAGAAGTGGCCTGCCGCGCAAAAAGCGCGCCGCTCTCGCGAGAGCGGCCTCTCCCGTCGGCGCGGCGCGGCGCGGCGCGGCGCGGCGATCCTTCGTTCCTCGCGCGCGTTCCTCGTATCGTCCCGGAATATCTGCCACGCCTCGCGTCTTCGCGATAGCGCCCAGCGCTATCAGGGACCGTACGGGGGAGCGGAACTACTGTAACGAGGCAACAGCGTCCATTACGAGCGCAAACCGAGGCGGCGCATTAAGTGGCGATTTACCGGCGGCCCGTGCCGCCGCGCCGCCGCGCCGCCGCGCCGCGAGGGGAACGTCGTCGTGTCGCTCGCGGCGTGGAACGACCGACGGTAGTCCGTCTGCCTGACCTCGATCGCTCATTCCGCGGCTCCCGATGATTATCGCGGAAGCGGGCGCACGAACGAGCGAGCTCGCTTGCGTTTCTTTGGGGTGTACCGCCGCCCCGCGCCGCGCCGGAGAGGGAGAGGGGAAATTTTTATTTAAATGACGCGCGATCGCGCGATTGCGGGGAGATGAAGAGCGAAATCTTTCAAGCGAGAATCGCTCTGGCTCAACTAGGAGAGGAGGTACTCTTGGCTCGCGCTCGGGTGGTGTTTCGGGTGCCACCGATGAGGCGAAATGCGGTAAATCCAAACGGGGTAGGCGAGACGAGTCAGCTGGGGGTGTCACATTTGTATCTATCTGCGTGGGCCGTCGGGCAGACATGGTCGAGCGCCTCGTACGCACTCGCTCGCGACATGAGCGTACACACGAGGTACGCGCGAAGTGTGTCCCATCGGGCGAGGAAGCGGCTGCAGAAAGTACGGCCAGCGAGGGACGGAGGGACGACCGCGCGCGCGGCAGCGACGTGTTTTTGCGGCTGGGATTCCGCGTGTCATGGTGTGAAGCGGCGCGACGTCGGCGTCGGCCGACGGGACGCGACGCGACGCGACGCGACGCGTCCGTTCGACGTCGAATTAGCGCGCAGCGGACGCGATAACGTCGCGCGCGAGTTCACTCACCCCTGCCAGCCGTCACGGCGACGCGTCTCGCTTTTCCGACAGACGGAATTCGGAGCCGAGAATTCGAAAGAGTCCGCACGTATCCAAAAACGCGCGCGCGCGCGCGCGCGGCAGCAGCGGCGACGGCGGCATTACGGATTAATCCGGAAATAATAGCGTCGAAAAATGTATTTTGTATCATCACCGATAACATTGTATTTTGCGGTCACCCCGGCTCCGCCGGCGTTCACCTCGGTACTCGACATTGCGCCGAGAGCGCGCGCGGTGCTTACACCGCGTCTCACGTGATTTCCGAATCGAAGGGATCAAGATACCGCGAGATGCAGCCACTCTCGATCTATCCTCCATCGGAGCTAAAATACTCTTCTTCTGCCGGCCGCCTGAAATATCACGAGCAAGTACTTTTTAAATGAGTTTTCGTCCTCGCGGGCGCAGACCCACCCTCTCGCAAGCCCGCGTCGCGTCGCGTCGTCCGCGGTTACGCGCTGCACGTTTCTTCCAGGGAAACGGTTTCTCGGTTGCGATCCCACGAAACTCGGCTGCCGGGATATCGGGGAGTAGTCACCCTTATACGAGAAAGTGGTAACGGAGATTCCGAAACGTTCGAATCGTCCCCAACCCCCCATTCTGCTCTCCAGACTCCGACTCGGAGGTGCGCAGTTAGGCGGTCGCTGGACTCCCGACGCGATGCACAACGGGTGAGCCGTGAAACTCGCGATATCGCGCGCTCTCGGTCGGTGCGAGTCGCACGCGTGCGAAAGACTGCGTGCAGGGATTGAGAGCGATCGGATGAGATCTTACGAAAAGATGTCACGTTGAGGGGGACGTTGGCGAGACTTATTTTCCGTTGAAGTCACGGGAACATTGGTTCAGCCAGCGGAATAGAAATTTTGATTTGCGCTCTCGTACTCTTAATTCCTCGTCGTTCGATCTTCCGTCTTCCGTACCTCGAGGTCAACAGCTCTCGACATCCGAGCGCAGATTTCAGATGCTCTCTTCACGGATCACCCGATACATCGCACCGTTTCGCCAACAGCGACGGCGAAAGAGACGACAAGCGAAGCGCGCGCGAGTGCCGCCCGGCGGCGTGGAGACAGGGTCGAGACCGTGAAATATAGAGGGTGTTCTAGAAAGCGCGAGGATGCAGAGAGTCTCTCCGAAAGTCCAAAATTGCTTTCCCTTCGAAGCGGCGCGGCGGTCGAAGACGGAGCTAAAAAGAAAGAAAAAATTGCCCCCCCATCACCTCGCGATATCGTTAGAGAGGCACCGGAAACTTTCGGCTCGACTCGAGCGAGGACTCGTGCGATTGCTCGAATCGCGCTCGCAGTTACATCTCGCGATTATTACGGACGGATTAATCATCATTTTCCATTGCAACGTTTAAAATTCTACTAGTCAAAATTGCCGGCCGGCCAAATTTCCACAAAGCTCACAGAGGACCACGCGCGCGCGCGCGATCGAGACGATAGTATAGAGCCGTAAGTCGCCGAGGACACCTTGTATGTGGAACGGTCGTGAAGGATGCGGTGCCTCAGCTCGTGCGGTTGCTCGCTCTTCTCTCCTCCCTCTCTCCCTCTCCTTTTCTCTCCCACACTTACTCACCATCTCACATCGCCGACATCCCTGTGAAAGGAGACGGCGAGTTGGCGCGAGAGGGAAAGAGGAAAAGAGTGAATCAAGTGGAGTGCGTGCCGGAGCGCGAGGTGAGGGTATGAGGGGGAGGGGAGGGGGGAGGCGCGCGAACGGGAGGGATAGAGAGTGGAGAGCCGCGCTACCGGCGTGACATCCGTATCCATCTGTATGCCGACCTGACGCGGAGCGAAGACGTGCCGCGCCCGTGTGCGCGCGCGTGTGTGCACGTGCGAGCGTCGATACGCTCGCGTGCGCTGGTAGTGGCGGCGGCAGCGGTGGCGGCTGTCTGCCACCGCTGGAGGCGCCGGCAGCTTGATGGAGGTGGCAGGCAGCGGGACTGCGGTATGACGTGACACGGTGATGAGCGCGAAGAGAGAGAGAGAGAGAGAGAGAGAGAGACGGGAAGAAGGGAAAACAGAGAGGCGGAGAAGCGATTCAGAAAAAGGAAAAGCGCGAGAAAGAACGCGGAGGGGAAGAGAAGAGTGGCTCCCGACAACCGGAACTTCGAAACGAAACGCGAGGCTGAATGAACGACGCGATGAGATCAGTGGACAGGCGTCGCGCAAGAATATAATTCGCCGCGTAGAAAATTACGGCGGGATAAATTTGACGTTACCGGCGAGTAAGCCGCTTAAAAGAACTCCAACGCGGGAAGACTCAGGCAGACAGGCAGAGCGGGGGCACGGCGGCAACGGCGCGGAGGGGGAGGGGGAGAGCGAGTTGGAGATCGCGGACAGGTGGAGAGTGCGGTGCGATGTCGGGCGCACGTGTGGTTTTGAAGGAGCCTCGACACGAGAGTCGCGAGTTCGTGCCGAGGGTGAAGCGGGAAGGCAGCCAACGGTGTAGACGAGGTGCGCGACGACGAGGATGAGAGAGGGAAAGAGAATGCGCGCGCGCGCGCGCGCGCATGAGAGAGAGAAAGAGAGAGAAAGGAAAGGAAGGGGGACGAAGGAGGTGGATGAGAGAGAGAGAGAGAGAGCGGCGATGGATGCCTCGGTGCGCGGCTCCGTGTCGAGCTCGATAATACTCGAGGACTCGAAAGGCAGGTCCCAACGCCGTAATCCTCGAGTGACAGGGGCCAGGGGGCGAGACGCAGGCGAGAAGGAAACGGGAGGGGGGCGAGACGCGGGGAGCGACAGAGAGAGAGAGAGAGAGAGAGAGAGAGAGAGAGTGATGGAAAGAGAGGGGGGAAGGGAGAAGCGGCTGATACGCCGACCTGATATCAGCTTTCGAACCTGGATCGATGATACCGTCGGCGCGATGCAGCATCGACGACCATTGGCCGTGGCTCGATAAGTCCAGGAAGACCCGGTCGAAATCCGAGACCGAGGGATAATCAAGAGTTACCGCCGTGGCATCGACGTGGTGGTGCTGCCGCTTGTCGCGAGGCTCGAGAGGTACCACGTTCGCCAAGGTGATTCCCCTGCCGCGGTCAGGATGTGTGTATCGCGTCACACGACGATGCTGCATCGCGATCCTGTTAATGACGGACGATTAATAGGATTTTTCTCCTTCTCTCTCTTCCTTCGCTTCGAATCGAAACTGGATGTCAATGGTGAAACTTTCCCTCTAACACCTGAACTTCCGTGAAAAGTAGACATTTTTTAACGTGTAAAAGCATAGAGGAATGTTTATTTTTCACGAGTTCACGCTTGAGGAAAAGATTCATCAGTGGTCTCACCCTGATCTCGAATAGACGACGACGTTTTTTTTTTGCGCGAGCGTGCAAGTAGTAAACGATCATTATAAGCAGACATAACCGCAACCTGGCGAGACGCGATTATCTTTCAGATCTCTGCATGCACGAAAAGACCATTGCTGTATCCTAGTTTCATGCTTGATTACGTCATATCTCGAGACTTACTCGAGACGTGAACTTTCATTACTTTGCAACATATGACGTGTCGCGTATGAATCGTTTAGGGTCGGCCCAAATGAGACGCTGTCGTCGCCACGCGAGTAGTCAACGAATTCAGTACGGACTAATGAGCGCGCGACCTCCGCGTGCTACAAATAATCGTCGGCTGTTATTCCGTTAGAAACACTTCTCCAGTCCTCCCGAAGCCAGTCTCCTCTTCCGCCTTCGGTCTCGGTCTTGAAATTCCCCGCCGCGTGGCGGGGGTTGAAAAATGCGTGGCCGGCGTGGACACGCCACGAGCCGGATAAGGGTGGACGATGGCACCGGCTAAGCTGGCTCCCGCAAAGCGGGGGCGTAAGTCTCCGATCCATAACCCCCTCTCCCATCCCTGGAGTCTCAACCTCCTGGTCGGTCGGTGGCACGACCCGCACCGCAGGCACTTTACCACCCTGCCGCGTCGCGCGCGCGCGCGCGCGTACACACATACACACACACACATACATCAGCACAGAGACCGCCGACAGTGTGGATGTGAGTGAGTGGCATGAGGTTACCGGTTACCGACGTCGACGTCGACGTCGACGTCGACGTCGTAGTCGTGGTAGTCGTAGTCGTAGTCGTTGTCGTCGTCGTCGTCGTCGTCGTCGTCGTCAACGAGGGGACGGGAAGTAGGGAAGTGAACCTATCCCGTGTTACGTGCCAGCCACGCGACGCGCCTGATTAAGGAGCCTGCAGGCAGGCAAGGGGTGAAGAGCGAGGTGAGTGCCGCCACCTCGCCCTCCCCCCCCATGCCGACGACGCCGTCGGCGAGTTTTCTTCGTGTTGGTCTCCGCGAGGAAGAAACGAGATGGGAAATCTGTGGGATCGCGAGCCTCGTAATGGCCGTCGGTATACGGCAAAGAAATGTCTCTATTAGTATGCCGTGCGTCGCGCGCGGCGGGAGACGCCGGGTCGACCGGTATGAATTTTAAAGGCACAAGTCGAAGACCGCGAATGGCGAGTCGTTGTTTTTATGCACGCGCCCTATTTCGCCGCGTGCACCCCTAAGAAGCTCTCGTGCGCGTGCGTCCTCCTTATCGAGAGTCCAAATCAAATCGCGACGAGAGAGAGAGAGAGAGAGAGAGAGAGAGAGAGAGAGAGAGAGAGAGAGAGAGAGAGAGAGAGAGAGAGAGAGAGAGAGAGAGCGACGAGAAACGTAGATCTCGATCGCGCGTAATAGCTTCCGATGAATTCGAATAATGAGACGCGGGACGGAGGGGAGGACGGAGATCGAGTCGATCTCCGTGATTCGAAGAAATTCGAGTCGCAACCGACGGGCGAAGTTAGGCTCGCTCGAGCGAGAATGGTTAGAGGATAGGAAACCGGGGCTGAAGCTTCTATCCCGTATTACGTGCCGGCGAGGCGTCGGGTCTGATTAAGGATCCTGCGGGGGATTTGCCTGCACGGCGTCAGCTCGTTTCTGCTCCCTCAGCGAGGCGACGACTCCTCCGGGTCGACCTTTTGCGCGCTCGCGAGACGCTGTGACGGAAATCCCTGAGGACGACGAACGCACCTTCCCGCGCGCGCGCTCACTCGCTTGCGCGATCCTTCGTTTCCGCGGCAAGTACCGTGTGTGTACTCACAGAATTACGTAAACGTGTCAAGAAATTCGCGACTGTGTGTGAGGCTGCGCCGGCGATATGACGAGCGACCGATATCGATCCCGTGCGAGTTGCCCGCGTTTCTGCATTCTTCGAGTACGATTCCCGGCGTAATTGGCCGAACGACAGAAATATCGGAACACCTGTACCTCCCAGACTGTGCTCGAAAAGCCTGACGGCCAAGCGACGAGAAGACGTCACGAGTTAATTAATTGATTTTTACCCTATCATTTAGTTTCAAACGGGCCTTAACTGAATTTTAATTCGGGAACTTAAATTATGCACAAAAATATCTCGAGCGGAATGTCGAGAGAAACGGGGAGGGGGAGAGAGAGAGAGAGAGGAGAGAGAGAGAGGGAGAGAGGGAGGGAGAGAGGGAGGGAGAGAAATATGATGATCTCACTCGCGTCCTCCGCGAATGGACGAATAGCGGGGACAAGAAGTATTCTCTCGCACGTGTGAGTGCATCGGAGGAGGATCCCGGGACTCTCAAACTTCCCTTCCAGAATGACGAAGACGAATGCCGAGCCGCGCGCAGGATATCGGGAGCTCAGGCTCCGGCCGACCGGACCAAACCTTCCGCTCGTTTATTTTTCTCTATCCCCGACCTTTTTTCCCTCCGCCGAGCGGTAGCCGGTTAAGTGCCCGGGAGAACGATGAGAAGGTTCCTCTCTGATAACGACCGAAGGAGCTCCGGCTCCTTCTACTTCGTTCGTCCTTCTACTTCTCTCTCTCTCTCTCTCTCTCTCTCTCTCTCTCTCTCTCTGCCGATCCTATTCCGAGAATAATCTTACCTTCCATTTCTCTCCGTGTCGCGCCTCCGTCGTCTCGATGGAGCGCGGATATAGTCCTGCTGGAATATTGGCTGGTCGCGACTATAATATACGGCCGGACTCTCTTGGCTTCCCTCCCCTCGTCCTCGCGGGGCCAAATCTCGGGCGATGCGTCATTACGTAATAAGCGGGAGAGCCCTCGCGACGCCGCGCCGCCGCCGCCGTCGCGCGCGAACACGGCGAGGCGAATGTCATCGCGTGAGAAAAATGACAAAAGATGGACGAAACGAGCGGCGGGGAATACGGTGAAATTTCGAAGGTTTCGAGGCTCACAGGCACGAATATAAGCTCCGAGATATAGAATGAAAAAAATATCGAAACAGCAGTCTTCTTCTCTTCGCTCCCAATAAGACCTCCTCGCTCGAGAACATTTTCGCTCGCGATCGCCCGCCGTCGCTCGCGGCGGCTCGCTCTCGTTTCTCGCGGATCGGAATAAAAGTGGAGGAAGAAAGAATGGATTCGTAAGAAAAGGCTAGACGGCGAGTAGGCGAGGAGAGAATAGCCGAACCCTTTAAGCCAGAATATAAAGGGTGGCGAGGGCGAGGGGAGGTGGGTGAGACGGGTGGTAGTAGGATGAGGATGAGCGGCCGGGGAAGATTCGAAGGGAAAGATTAAGACGGGACTGTGGTCGCAGCGTCCTTGTCCGCAGAGACGTTGTCGGTTTCGTGGAAACAAACGAAGGATCATCAAACTCGAAGAGGCAGAGTAGGAGTAGGAGGGGGGAGGAAAAATGGCGGTATAGGGGGAGGAGGAGGAGGAGGAGGAGGTGAGTAGGCGAAAAAGTAGGCGGGAAAGGATAAGATAAGGAGGCTTCGGAGGGAGACGAATAATCAATACGGTCGCCAAGTCGTTAATTCCAATCGCCAACCATCACGCCTCCGTGCAGCATTAAGTACAGGATGAGAATTCCACCCCCGGCTGCTTGCTTCCTTTTTTTCCTTCCCTCTCGTTCCCACCGACGGGCGGCGCTCCACCATCCTTCTTTCCTCGATCTGCCGTCGGCGAGCGGTACCTCGATTTTTTTTCTCTTTCGGCCTGGCAGCAGACCGGCGAAAGAGAAGGAGACGAGAAAAAAGAACGAGGCGAGCAGGCGATCGGAAGCGAGCATCCTTTCCACGATAATTATTTTCTGAGTGGAGGCTCGGCCTTCGTCTAAGCAAAGACTTGGTGGATGCCGGGAAATATCGGGATCGCGCGCGCGAGAGAGCGTGGTCGGCCGAGATGCGACTCGTCCACGTATAGTCGGAAATTCATTTTGGGAGGGCGAAATGTCGTTGATTCAGCTTTTCATTGACTTTTCATACGCGAGCGTGCAAAGTAGCGCCATTAATCTGTTATGCGTGCCGGCGGTGTGAAAGCGCCACGTTTATTCTTGAGAATTAATCCGTCGAACATTTATCCCGCGGTTCTCTTGGCGGAGTATTTCTCTTGAAATATACGCGGATGAAGTCGGGATGTTTTGCCGGGGTAAGACAAATTTTGGAATCCGGCCTGGTTACTTAAATCCTCGCCGCGAGGCGCGCAGCAGCTCGCGTCCAAATTTCTTATTACACAACCCGGCCCGAAAACACAGCCGGGGAGCCGCGCGAAGGCGAGAGAAGTCCGGCGGGATAAAAAGAGACGGAGCGAAATGAAAAAGGAAAAAAACACATAAAAGTACGTCGCCGGCGGTCGTCGTGCTCGCGAATATCCGGCGTGAGACTCGAATAGCCGCGCTCTTCCCGCACGAGTTTCCTCCCCCCTCGCGGCCCCCGCCCCGGCCCCTCGCTGTATCCTCGAGAACGCGCGCACGTCCGTGCGCACGTGACTACATATATGCCCGCATGTATCCGCTATGTATACATACGTGCTTGGCGCGAGAGGCGAGAGGACTCGATCCCTACGGGGAGTTATACGAGAAAGAAGAACGGCCGACGGAGGGAACGAGCGAGCGCGGAACAGAGAGAGAGAGAGAGAGAGAGAGAGAGAGAAAGAGAGAGAGAGAGAGAGAGAGAGAGAGAGAGAGAGAGAGTATATAGCGAGAATACCAAGTGAAAGAAGAAGGTAGAGAGAACGACGCGACGTGGCTCGAGGGTTGAGGAAGGGGGACACTGGGACGCTCGTAACGAGTCCCTCCTGGTCGTCGCAATGGGCTCTCGGACGGCCGGATCGCCGTGGGATGTAGGCTCGCCGTGCGCCAGCGATGGAAAGGGGTATGAGGGTCGGTGGAGTCGGTAGAGCGAGGAGGCAGCGACGGCGGCAGCGGCGGCAGCGACGGCAGCGGCGGTGGCGGCGGCGGCGGTGGCGGCGGTGGCGGCGGCGGCGGCGGCGGCGGCGGCAGCAGAGGATGAGCGAGGGAGCGAGGGAGTGAGGGACGCGCCACAGCGAGGGAGCGAGGAGAGAGACGGGTGGATACGATCGGCGAACCGCGCGGCGCGTGATAAATAACCGAGCGGCGGCTCCCGCTCTGCCTCCGCCCGCCCCTCCCGCCCTCTATCACTCGCGTCCCCCCTTACGCTTTATTTCTCGCTCGCTCGCTCGCTCGCTCTCTTTCTTCGTCTCTTGGCAGCTCAGTCACTCGTGTTTCCGTCGCTGTCTTCTCCTCTTTCTCCGTCCTCGAGGTAGTCTCCGCGGACGCGAGCGCCTCTTGAGACCGCTTACAGGTCGCGCCAAAAGACGTTTGGCTTCCCTTTGGCACTTGACCGACGTCGTTGGCTCTCGAGGGCGAGGAGGAGGAGGACCGGCGGAGACAGCGCGTTCCGCAGCGCGAGACAGGTCCTTTGCTTTCGAGAGAAATCGCCGCCATTTTAATTCATCTATTTTGCTGCGAGCGTTTTTTAAACGATTCGGGGATGATGGCCATTAGCCGGGCCATCTGATGAATTTGCGACTCCCGGCCATTTCCATTCGTTATTTTTATAGTAGCGCACATAGTGCGACGGAATAAATATTTTCGAATTTGAATCGTTAAAATTGCTCGCCGATTCGCCCGGCGTCACCGAACGTTTTACCGAAAAAACGTCCAATATTTATCTTTCCGCATAAAAATCTGAAATTTCAGCGGGCCTTAAAAAAGCGCTGCGCGTGCGACGAAGCGGTGGCCCGCCCGCTCGCATTAAGAAAATTCATATATCGCTAACCGCTGAAATTAAGTCGCGCGATCCTCCTCGTCGCTTCGATAATGTCGCGCGTCCCTCGACTGACATCTTCCTGCCCCTCCGTCACCCTCACCCCCGAACGAGCGATCGTCTTCGCCGTACCGCGATCGCAAATTTTCGCCGCGGTTTCCGCGGAGCGTCTCCCCCGCCGCCGGTATCCATTCCGCGGCAACGTATCGCGATAAATAATAAATCCTAAACAAAACCCGCGCATCACCGCTAACGAAAATTACGGCCGTTCCATTACCATCGAATTACGCACGGCGGATATTAATTGACGTTGGATCTTCGATATCTCGCTCGGTATCCCGGCTCGATTTCCGATCGCTGGAACGTACGGACGGAAAAGGTCCGGCTCTCTCGCCCGCTCTGCGCCCCCTGCCACCTCGGTGCGTTCGTTCGCTCGCTCGCTCGCTCGCTTGCATGCTTGCTCGCTCGGCGGTCTCGTCGTCTTTTTGCCAGCGGGTGTACCGCCGTCGCGGCGTATCCCGGCTGCGCGCCGCGCCGCGCCGTGTCGCACCGCGCCGCGCCGCGCCGCGCCGCGCCGCACCGCACAGCGCCGCGCCGCGCCGCGCCGCGCCGCACCGCATCGCACCGCACCGCACCGCACCGCACCGCACCGCACCGCATCGCAGCATGCCGCGCACCGTGCGCGCGGCTTGGCATGGCTCGGCGGCGGCGTGGCTCGGCTTGGCACCGTTTATCGCGCGAGCTTGAACTCTTGGAGCGGCGCTCAGCGCGACGCGGCACGTATCTACCATCGAGCACGGCAGGAACGAGGCTATTACGCGAGCGCGCATACATATCTACCCCGTAGCGAGGAAACGAGGCGATTCCGTGCGCGCGAGAGCGAGAGAGCGAGAGAGACGGAGAGAGGGCGGAAAAAGGAGACGGAGAGAGGAGGTGGCGATAGAAAGAGGACGGGCGTAAAACGTGAGAGAGAGCGAGCGAACGAGCGAGCTAGCGAGCGAGAGAGAGAGAGAGAGAGAGAGAGAGAGAGAGAGAGAGAGAGAGAGAGAGAGGGAGAGGGAGAGAGAGAGAGAAGGAATGAGGGGGGAGAGACAGGAGAGTAGGCAGGCGAGCAAGCGAGCAGGCAGGCAGGCAGGCAGGCAGGCAGGCAGGCAGGGAGAAAAAGCGAGGCAACACGGGGTGTTGACTCCACCTCCGGACGATTTCGAGCGGTTCGTGCTTCCAGGATCAGCGGAAAGCCCCGCTAACGCGGCAGGATAAAGGCGAGAGCTCCTGGCGCGGTCGCCTGCTGAAATGAACGAAAAACAGGCGGTATCCATCATTCCCAGCCAGCCAGCCAGCCAGCCAGCCAGCCAGCCAGCCAGCCTGCTTGGGCGACGGCCACTTTGACGACGACGACGACGTCGTGGTCGTCGTCGTCGTCGTCGTCTAGAGAGAGAGAGAGAGAGAGAGAGAGAGAGAGAGAGAGAGAGAGAGAGAGAGAGAGAGAGAGAGAGAGGGAGAGAGAGAGAGAGAGAGAGAGAGAGGGAGCCGGGAAAAAGCGTTGGCGTTGCCGAGAAGAGCGCAAAGGCGTGGCGGAAATCACGTCCGCGACTCCGCACGACGACAGGCCGGCGTCTTCGAGAGGAAGAGAGATGTTAACCCGTCGCCGTTAAAGGCCGTCGTCCCGTTTTTAGGCACCGGCTTAGAGTTCGGCTTAAAATACGACGTTAGCAAAGATGGAAGTATATATAGCTTGGATCGAGTGATACTCCCGTTCTCGCGAGTAATTTTCATGATTGTCTATCGATACGTGACGGCTCCGCGATTACTTCTCCGAAGGAAGGAAGCAGTATCGCGGAAGAATGTTGAATATCCCAGACAAGCTTGTCGGAACGTCACTTAGCCGCTGACCGTTCACCGCGTTTCCTTACGCTCTCTCTCCATTATGAGTAGGGTCGGCGATGCCGCGCGAGTGAGAGTGGGTAGATGCGGAGGATCGCTAACCGCAGTTAGTGAACTCCGTAACCGACTCTGAAATTATCCACGTAATTACGCGAAACTTGCCGACGCTTGTCGTCATCGTCGTCGCCGTCACCGTCGCCGTCGCCGTCGCCGTTATGCGTGCAAAGAGAGACTGGTGAGAGAGGGGAGGAGGGAGAGAGAGAGAGAGAGAGAGAGAGAGAGAGAGAGAGAGAGAGAGAGAGAGAGAGAGAGAGAGAGAGGGACGGAGGGAGGTAGAGAGGCCGAGCGCTTTCGTCGGCATAATCAAAGGTAACCCGTCGGGAAACTTCAATGGAGGGTCCCCGGGTCCCCCGCACGGCGGTATCTGAGAAGGCAGGCGCGGCCAGAGGAGTCTCGATTAAATCAAAACTTCCGGGGGGACCTCGTGAGGCGAGGCGAGGCGAGACGAAGCGAAGTGCCGCGCCGCGCCACGTCGCGCCGCGCCGCGCTGCGCTGCGCTGCGCTGTGGCTGTCCGTCCGATCGGAACGGAAACGAACGAACGAACGAACGAGCGTTCCACCGTTCGCCCATGTGACGGCGCCGCCGCCGCCGCCAACATCCCAGTCGCACACGTGGGTAACGCCGTTTAGAGTGGCGCGCTACGAGTAATCGAGTTTCGGGGGCTCGCGCGCCGCGATCCGCTTGCCAGCCGGGCGAGCCGCCCGTTCCCACACACACACACACACCCCCCCCCCGCCACCCCGCACGCCGCTCGCGCGCCGTTCCGCAGCGTCCCCTTTCACCCCCGGCCCGTGACCTCGCGAAACGATCAGTCGGCTGATTGGCGGCGCGGCGAAATGAACGAAACGAATATGAGCGTCCCTTCCCGCGCCGACACCCCCGCTCGCGCGCACTCGGCACATGCGAACGCGCTTAACCGATCGCGCACCGTACAGAACGGGCGGACGGACCTATATTTGCGGTCGTATATCGCCGCCGCTTTACAAGGTGTTTCGTCGGTGATACGCGCGCGAGCGCACGCGCGGCTCAACAGGGCACGTGCGGAGAGCATTTTGGCGAGAGAGAGAGAGAGAAAGAGACAGAGAGAGAGAGAGAGAGAGAAAGGACGGAGACATCTAGTTATATTTTGAATTCCTCTCCTTCTCGCTCTCTCTCTCCCTCTCTCTCTTTCTCTCCTTCTCTCTCTCTCTCTCTCTCTCTCTCTCCCTCTCTCTCTCTCTCTTGTTTTAGATCAATCCCTTCCTCCCTCTCTCTTTTCTTCTCTTACGGATACCAGATAGGATGCGTCAAGACGAATGCCGTTCGTTCCAACGTCGCGGCATCGATACCTCTAGAGACGCACGCGCTCGCAAGCCAAACGGCTTGGAGCGGAATTTTAATAGAATCTTGCTGTAAAAAATGGTTATCGCGCGCGCGCGCGCGGACGCGATGCGCGATATTAAAAGTTGGAAAATATTAAGGGAGATAACATCGGAGAGCGAAGTTCTCCTGGGAAAAACTGCCGGCAAATTTACCGCGGAGCAGATCCTTCATTTAGGGAACATACGGGTTCTCTCTCTTTCTCTCTCTCTCTCTCTCTCTCTCTCTCTCTCTCTCTTCCTCTCTCTCTCGCTCTCTCTCTCTCGTCTGATCGCGATTTCGGTTTTCGCGTATGACGCTGAAATGCCAACGAACACGCGCGCGCGCGGATGAACAGTCGGAACAATGACCGCGCGAACAAATACGCGGCGAAATGGTCGATAAGCGCGTATTTAGGGTATCGGGTTAATGCAGCGATAACGGGTCCGCCAAGCCGATGCTTACACACGGCCCTATACCGGCGCGCACGGTCGCGTCGGAGGCCGATATGAAAAATTAAAGGCGTTTTACGACACGGCGCGCGGACAAATTATGATTGCTCATAAAGCGCGCTGATGAAAGGACCGGCTGTGGTAGGCGTGACCGTCGGGGCCCACATCCTTAATTCCCGCGCGTTACGTTCCGTGCCGCTCCTCGGCCTTGCTCGGCCGATCTCACGGAATCCCGTCATTTCCGAAGTGCAATCCCAGCCATCTACGGCTCGTTCTCCGCCAGCGAATAAAGTAGAAAAAAGCGAGAAAGCAATAAACGTAATCCGCTAATAACGATACTCGTCGTAAAGCAGCCTCACCAGAGCTCCGTCGCCGGCGTCGTCGTCGTCGCCGCCGCGAATACGATACGCTTCCCGTTTTGTCTCTCACCACTGTCTCGTCCCGCTAATCCCGCGATTTTGGACCGCCCTGTACGTGTCGATATCCAGTTATATCGCGCGCGCGACCGCCGCGGTGCGGCGCGGCAGCGGAACGTTTGAGCGAACGAGGGCGGCTTCAGGGCCGTAGCCACGGGGAACGAGGCTAATTCAATGG
Organism: Harpegnathos saltator; assembly: GCF_003227715.2. Taxonomy (NCBI): domain Eukaryota; kingdom Metazoa; phylum Arthropoda; class Insecta; order Hymenoptera; family Formicidae; genus Harpegnathos; species Harpegnathos saltator. Next base: position 4,005 of record NW_020230549.1, on the reverse strand, counting down.
ATGCCTCCGACGCGGCTCGTGCCTCCCTATCTACGTATCCTCCCGCTCCCTCGCGACTTGCCGCGCGCGCCACCCCCGCACGCTCGCTCGCTCGTTGGCCGTAATTAATGAACGGCTCGGCGCGCCGCGCCGCGCCGCGCAAACAACCACCCTGCTGCCGCGCCCCCCGCACCCTCCCGTCCGCCTGACTTCCAGCCGGCATCTTTGCGCGAACGCGCGCGAGACGTGGGAAAGTAGACGAGATAGCGCGTGGGTATCGGTGGGAAAAAATGCCGAGGCTTCGGGCTTCGCCGAAATTACTCCCGGCCGCGACTCGCGCGAGTAATTTTTTCGCGGAGCCGATATAATTAATTACACTCGGCTGCTCCTCCTTTCCCATCACGCCGGCTATCTCCCGTTGCGCTCTGCGCAACGCACATTGCGTTGCGAATGCCGCTTATTTTCGCGACACCCGGTAGAAGAGATGCATCCGATAACGAGGTGCGTGACATTCTCGAAGCGTCGTCACACAGGCGCGCACATTTCATTCGCGTAAGGTACCGCTCCATGCCACCGCCGCCGCCCCCCTCGCCCCTCGCCGCTCTTTGTCCCGCGTAGGGCGGGAATGTGCGGTTGCGTGCGCGCTTGGGCGCAAAAACGTCCACTCCGGGCGAAGGGTGAGAGAGAGAGAGAGAGAGAGAGAGAGAGAGAGAGAGAGGAGGGGAGAAAGAGAGAGAGAGGAGGGGAGAAAGAGAGAGAGAGGAGGGGAGAAAGAGAGAGAGAGAGAGAGAGAGAGAGAGAGAGAGAGAGAGAGAGAGAGAGAGAGAGAGAGAGAGAGAGAGAGAGAGAGGAACAGAGACAAAGAAGAGACGAGCGAAGAAGCCGAGAGAGAAATGATCGCCGCTTGTTATCGTGATCGTTGTTGATTTTATCCGGGTGCATCGTGTGACGTCAGTCGTTTGCGCATACGCGGATTACTTTGCGGTTGTGCACCGGGAGAGCAATCGCACAGTCCAGGGATTTCGCCTGAGATCCTCTTGCGCGCTCGCCTCCCAAGTAGACCCGCAAAGCGTAGAAACTCTCTCTCTCTCTCTCTCTCTCTCGCGTCTCCGGGGACGGCGAGGGGTAAATTGCGCGAAAGCGTGCACGCGCGCGCGCGCACGCGCAAAAAGCTAGGACATTTTAGAGCCGTCACATATCCGACACGCATCGATGCCGTCGACCGGGAAGCGACCTGAGCGCATGCAAATAAATACTAATGCATTCCGCGTAAAAGGCGCGACGATAAGACACACGAGAGAACGCGGCAAATGCGCGAATTGGCGCGTTCGCGCGGTGCTCGGGTGAAATTCGCCAAAGAGCTCGCAAATAGCCGCGCCATTGCGTAGCGAATTGCGAGATATCGACGAGCGGGGAATGACTTTCCCGGCGAATCGGCCGGCTAGTTAGCCGGTTAAAAGGAATCGAGACTGCGAAACGGCTGCGATGCAGAAGGGCGAGAGGCAGAAATTGTGCGCGCTAGGCTGCCTGCCGCTGTCGAGACGCGCGCGCGCGCGCGCGAGCTCGTGAAAGCCGGCTTTCGCGCGCGACTTTCGTACACGAAAATATTAATACGCGCCGGCGGAGCGTCGCGCGTTGATACGCGCCAGTGAAAAACGGCGGCATCGATTTCTGCTCCGTTCTCGTCCGCCGTTACAACGTCGTCCCCCGTACCCTTCGCCACCTTTCCCTCACTCTCTGCGAAGTTACGTTTAAAGAAATGAAAAAAAACAGGGACGGGAGTAGATTAAACTGGGACGTGAAATCTATAAACTGTGCGAGGAGTGATAATAATAATCAAACGTTCTCACGCGTACAATTCCACGCGGAATCGCGATACAAATAGATTGCCGGCGAGAAGGCAATTACGCCAATTTCGCTCGCACGGGGTTAACAGGGTTGAAAATAAAAGGGCGAGCTGAAGAAGAAGAAGAAGACGGAAGAAAGCGGCAACGCGCGCAGAAATTACGATACATTCGGGTCCGCAGCCGGAACTAAATTTGACTCCATTATTCGCGCGCGAATCAATTGAAAATTTAATTATCGGACGGGAAGTCGAAAGCGAGAGAGGGAATAGGAAAGAAAGACAGAGAGAGAGAGAGAGAGAGAGAGAGAGAGAGAGAGAGAGAGAGAGAGAGAGAGAGAGAGAGAGAGAGAAGGAGAAAAAGAGCGTCCGCGAACGCGACAGCTCGTTTCATTTTGACCGAACGATCCGACGCGACGCCGCGCACATTCCGACCCTCATATTTTATTTAACGGCGAATCACGGGAATAAATTGCGCCGGCGGATGCTCATTAAAGCGGCAAGGCCGCCACCGCCGCGCCGTATCGGGTCACCGCGTTAACGGGAAAGAACTCCCGAGACACCCGGTAGTCGCGAGCAGCGCGAGCACACGAGTCGCATCTGATAACCGTGTGCATTACGTTGCCGGAGTGCATCGCGTCGCGCGAGCACGCGAACACCTCTGCAGCTGCACGCGAATAGAGGTAGCCAGCCGGCTCGGTAGGCAGATAGATAGGTAGGTAGGTAGGTAGGTAGGTAGGTAGGTAGGTAGGTAGGTAGGTAGGTAGCTGGCAACGAAGAGCGAAAGCAGCGTGAAGTAAAGCATAAACTCCCACCCCTCCTCCTCCTCGCGCCGATTTCGCGATCTTCCATTAACTCGACCGGCCGCGATTATTCCATCGGTATCGACCAATGGCCAACTTGTCGTTCGGTAGAATTCGCTGGAGAATTTTGTGCTATCACGTTGAGAGAGTGATCGGCCGATCGAGGCCGATCGAAAATGGCGAAACGGCCCTAAGACATTTCTCGAGCTCGCTCGTATTTCGCGAGAAGGTCGCCGCGTCGAGTGCCGTGCGCGACGACGGGGGATTTCGCGAAATGATCGAGTTTTACGGTAATATTCGAACTTTGTCGATAATCATCGCAACAGCGATCTGAGCTGGGCTTTAGAGAGAGAGAGAGAGAGAGAGAGAGAGAGAGAGAGAGAGAGAGAGAGAGAGAGAGAGAGAGAGAGAGAGAGAGAGAGAGAGAGAGAGAGAGGAGAGCAGAACGGCGCGCTGCCGCGAGCCGCGGCGGTCACGCTCGCACTTTACGCACCGCGTGTGTCGGTGAGAGTTGGCGTTCTCGAAGGCGAAAGCAGCCGTCGGCGACGACGGTAGCGACGGCGACACGTTTACGCGCGGCAATAACGGCGCGTGTGCAGCGCCTGCAGTTGCGACGTCCTCGTCCGCAACGAGAGCCCGATATTTTCCGGCAAGACCGGAGGCGACGGCGTCGCTTCGTCGGCAACTCGTTCGGGGGATTACGCGCGCGCGGGAATCGATCTCGGGCGCGGGGGGGTAGGGGGGGGCGGAAGGCGCGGTCGTTTGATCGCACGGTGAAATGGAACCAAGGAAGCGCGCGCGTGCGCGCGTGAGAAAACGCCGGCGGTCTCGAGAGCTCTTTGAAAATTTTTTCCTTCTTATTTTCTCTTCTTTTTTTTTTTTAATATACGCCGCGCGGGATTAATCGCGACGTGAATTGCGCCTCGCCTCGCGTCGGCCACAGATCGTTGTTGGCGGGTGCTTTGCGCGGCGGCTGCGAAATTGTTTGCATCTTCCGCGCCGACGTACAGTCGCAGAACTCGCGTGTGTAATTTAACGTAAATCGCTTCTCACGCGCGTCTCCTGCGGTAAAAACTGACTCATGCTTCCGTCGAGAGAGAGTCGCGCCCGTTTAATATCCGACGTTGTCGAACGCGCGCGCTCGCGCGGACGCGAAGCGAACGCGTAATCGCGACGTTACGCGACGTGATACGCGAGCATACCGGATACGGTATCAGCGCGAAAGACGGAAGAGCGGCGCTGCCACACGTGAGATCGTACCGTGTACACACGTCGCGTGTTCGCGGCGCGTATTCCGGGCGCGAGATCGACGTGGCCGGGACACCGGAGCGGAGATATCGAGACTCGATATATTCCGTCGTGCAGAGAGAGCGAGAGACA
>NW_020230548.1:0-19231 GCF_003227715.2 Harpegnathos saltator | reverse complement strand
TTTTTTTTGTATGCTTACTCGGATACAAGAGTTCGGCCCCGAAGGCGGTATCGCGGGTTACGTCTACAAGGCGCGTCGGTACGGTACAGTGCGGTGCGGTGAGCGGTACGAGCGCTCGTACGAACGGATAGGCCGTGCGGAAGGCGGGGCCTATTGCGCGACGCGTGTAGTCGGTAACGACGGTAAGGATGCGGCGATCGGTCCACGCTTCGCGACGCTGGGCGTCTCGAACAATTATCGCCCAATACTCGCTTCGAAATCGCTCGCGTATAAATGGTCGCCGGACCGGAGATTTCGATTCTCGGTCGAACGCACGCACGCGAGTCGCGGGATACGCGAAATGATTTCGTCCGTCGGGGCCGAGGACTCTCGACAGAGAAGGCGTACACACGTTCCCGTTTCCCTACGTTCGTGGAGGAAAGCGACCAAGTACTGCGGACACTCAGCGGAGACGGCGGACACACCGTCCCGGGTTCTTGGTCGCTAGACGGATCGCCTAAAGGCTAAGTACGCTCGGCGGAGTTCGCCGACAGACGAACCCCTGACTCAAGGCAGCGGGTAAGGGTTAGAGACTGTCGAGTACGCTCGACTGGGCACGCGCACGTACGAGCCCAGGAAGACGGGAGACGGCCAAATATCGAGGACGCTTGATCGAGACTGCGGACGCACAATCCCGTGTTCTTAGTCGCCGGTCGGGTAGTCGGAAAGCGGAAGGCAGAGCGAAACGGTCCGGATCTTCTTTCTTTCAGCATAGAGCGTCTGGATCGAACGGCGGTACGGATCGGTCTGGTGACTAGAAGCTCGATCGCCGCCGTTTTATAGATGATCACGCTACGATTGATATGGCGGCGATCGAGCGACGCGCCTATCGGCGAGAGGCACGGTGACGGCGCGTGATCACGGCCGCGCGCGCTAGCGGCAGCGCGTGATCGCCGCGGCGCGTGATAGCGGCGGCGCGATCGTTTCGGTGTTTTTAGGGTAGCGCAAAGCACCGTTCTTCGGCCCGACAGGTGGTCGGTCGGGCCGGTAGTAACGAGGTGCATCTGCGCCTCGTTACAGCATCTTCGCAGTTCGCATCGTTGATGGTCCTGCATATCAAAAACTGTACGGTTGTACACCGCGGTAAAAACGAAAGCTATTATTGGTACGAACAAGGCAAAAACGAATGAATTGAATGTTTGCGTACTCAGCGCGAAACCTACGATCGTGCCGAATGACCCAAGCCATATCAAAGACGTTTGAAACACGAATGGTACATTGGTATCATAGTTATTAAACGGCAGAAAAAATGAATCGTTCTTCATCTGTGCGACGTTCAATTCTGCAATAGCGCATGATTTGCACAATAGTACATATCCCTCCGAGCGCCCTTTGCTATAGTAGTGTTCCGTCGAGTACATGAGTTGCTGCGGCACCGGTCGTTCCGACGAATCAGTGTCGCTCTCGTAGTTTGACATACCGGCGTGAATCTCGACCGGTAACGCCGGTTCGTCGAACACTTCTCGGAACAACATGTACATGTGTCGCAATAGATTCCACGTGCTGTCGAATCCGCAGCTCATAATGTCTATACGATTCACTCGCGGTTGTTTGTCCAGTCTCGATTCCACGGATCCTGTCAGATCGACCGTCATTCGTCTGGCGCGAACGAGTTGATCGTTAACCGTTTCAGCGCGTGTAACGTCCTGCGACGTTCTCTCCACCATATCATTTTTTCGCCTCTACATTAAAAGGCCAGCGAGACATATAGGTAGATTCAACCATAGAGGGTAATTGTTACTATTAAAATTTATCGATAAAAGTTCATATCTTTTAAAATAATAATAATTTTAGAAAATCGCACGGTGCGAATTAGGCTCCTTCAAAGTATTACAAATTATGTCCTAATAAAATTTCTGTAAAATCGATAGTTTAGAAGTTATGGCTATTTGAATGTCTCGACCAATCAGGAAAAGGCATGTTTTTCTCAGTAACTATAAGGCCTAGAAGAAAAATCTTAATTGCTAACAATAGCATTAAAAGACCTCTATTTAACGACCATATTAACATTTTGAAAAACATTAACAATTAATAAGAAACCAACAATGTTACTTACCAGTAGACTTCAGAAAATTCTAAAATTCATACGCAGGGACTATTGGGACATCAGTAATGCGTACCTTCCGTGAAAATTAAGAAAAGTCAATTTAAAATATTTTTAACACCTACGTACATAGAGAACATTTTAGTGAAACATAAGCAAATGTCAAAACCTCAGAATATTAATTACAAAAGGAAATAATGCCAAACGAAAACAATTAATTCTTGCCCACAAACAGAGAATCCTTCTGACAGTACATTCTCAAAATTTGGTAATTTTTACTTAAAATTTAATAAACCTCATTTATTTAAGTTCAGGGGTCGTTTAAATACCCTATTTAGCTTGGAAATCCACCATTTTTGCCTTGGTCACGTTTAAATACTTTATTTAATTTAATTTAAGCCTTCTGTCCACGTTCAAGCTCCTCTTAAATATTGCACTCTTTTAAATTCGTTCGTACAGTACAACGGCTTGAACTCATCACTAATAATAAAAATTAATTGTTCATCGAATCTTCTATTACCATAAGCTTCTATAAGGTCTAAAAGTCGGTAATTTATACATAAGAACCGTTTATAACAATTGTTAATTAATTACCGACGCCAATAATAACGAAACCTACCCAAGGGATCTATCTTACCGACATACGTAAGTAGAGAGCCCTATGGTAGAACTCAGCCTTGCCGAGAAACATTAATTTAACAACAGTAATAATAAGGATCCCTGTAATAAGAAATCCTAATTTTCCAGTTAACAATATTATAAATCTCTACACTCTAAAACCCACTGTTAACAATATGCATTTCTTATAATAATTCTTAATAACCACATTTAAACATTAATAACAAATATCTCTTTTATTATAACACATGCATATTGTCTTTATAAAAATCATAACTAATTAACATTATAACTTTCTATTACACTATTCATATAATACTAAATTAGGCGTATATTATAACCTTAAGAACCACACATATATAATATTAACCATTTCTTTTTATTAAATTATAATATTATAAGGCATAAATAATTACGAGCACATATAAATTAATAAGTCAGACTGGCGACAGGAAGTCTCAAAGATAAGGCACGCACGCAGCCGGGCCACCGAAGGTGCTCTGGAATCCCCGAGTAACCCGAGCCCATATCAGGTAACATAGGGCATCCTGTTGACCACGCTCCTTATCACATCCGGCGGCGCGCCGAGATGTCTCGATGCCCCGTCAGCATCACGCCACTCAGTCCCACTCTGAAAAACCTTGAACGCTCCTACTCTGGATCCCTCTCGTATAATCCCATTACTCCTACCATATAGCCTACCCCACTCTTGAGTTCCATTGTCCGGACCGAACGAGGCCCCGGGAGCAGCTCCCACCGCAGAGTCGACATCAGAAGTTCATACAGTACAGACGTGCCTCTTAGGAGAGCCTCCAAGACATCTTTGTTAATTTGACGCAAAGAGGAAAAGTGTCTCTGAGCGACCGTGCCACCACGGACAACGGTCGTCTCGCATAAGAGCCTCTTCCTACGCTCCTTCAGAGCCTTTGCCTTGTGCTATTCAAAATCTGGAAGATTTCTTAGGAAACTTGCCAGAACATCCACGGTGTTTTATAATACTCAAAGTGTGCGGATAAGTCGACTCCCCGCTCGAGTTGTGCCGTGGCTAGAGTGGTCCCAACAATACTGAGAGTATTCTGGAATAAAAAAGCCTGTTCTTTGAGATTTCTCTGCAAAAGTCTGAGCTACTGAAATAAATAGTAAGTATATAATATTTTAATGCACAACACTCACATACACCGCGTTTCGCGCAAGTGAAATACAATCGCGATCTAAGCCTTAGGAACATTGTTACGCGAGTGAACCAGTGACGTTTCACCATACGCCAAGTCGAATTATTTAACAGATACCATAGCGTCACGCTGAAATTTTCGTTCATGTCGGTTCGTAACTGCCTTACATAAGGACCATTCATTATAATCCGAATAGTGTATTATCTACGTTTAGTTTGTCAAATCGCTCTTAGAATTTCGTTCCGATTTCCTTAGGATACGCTATACAAGCTAGTATATATATAAAGAGAGAGAGAGAGAGACAATCTTCAGATTCTTCTTTTTCTAAATCGTGATTACGAAACCTCAGTGTCTGTCAACGCAGTGAACTACGCTCACACACTTATTATTCCCTTTCCATTCCTCCTTGCGGGCGCATGACATCGGTGCTAAGCACAGGGTTACGCGCGCACGGCATCGGTGCCAAGCACAGAGCCGTATTGGTATAGTCAGAATCCTTATCAGCAGTGGCATCCCACCACTCTGACATCGTCTCCAGGCGGATTCCTTACGCCGGAGACTCTGCTTTGAAAATCTGCTTACTCCAACCTCCTAGGCCTTCACCTCGTTAATAGACATTGAATAAAAATAAAAATTACAATTATCTCGTAACAAGGACTCACAGAGACGTTCCTTCATGTTAGCCTTCTATCTATCTCTCTCATTAGCTATTTTAGTTATAAGACATTTATATGCCTTTATAATTTCATGAATAATTATGTACTTGATATAATATTCCCACTGTTTCCACTGTAACCTGCACTTGCACATATAAAATATACTGCGTTCTGCTATTACTATTATCCGTAAAGACTATTCTATATTAAACAATCAAATTACTAAGGTTTCAGATTAATAATATTTTTACAATCTCATTGTTTATTTAGACGAAAGTATATTCTTAATAACGACAAGATCTTGACATTATCCATTATAAAAGCTGGAATAATATAAATCATTTCATGAAGTGCATCCTTCCCCACCCACATATATATATGTATATGCATTTATTGAATTGTAACTGATTTTATTGTGTATGTGTAGACGTGTGCCATTGCATCGGCATACGCCTTAATTACCTCACTGTGTTACTTGCTATTGTACAATTCCATTAAAATCACCGATTCTCTTGTACAACGAACATATGCCATTGCATCGGCATACAATTCTTCAATATTTTCTACTAAGCATTTTAATTTTATGCAGCATCCTTGTTTTATCGGCAGCCTTTTTCCTCTTATTCGAACATTTTCTTGAAAGGAAGATATTAAGCATTCATAAATCTTTGTCCTTTTTATTCAGTTACTTAAATCAATTGGTGCCATAACATCTCTTGCCAGAGGAATTTATAGTTCATTAACCATTAAATCTGAATCTTACATTATTAAGCATAGATCTTGCTCACTTTTAGGGAAGCGCCTTACTGGAGCTACCCGCCTCTATCCTTGTCCAGACTGAGGAGCGCCTTACGGGTGCCTCTCGGCTCAAGCATCCTATCCATCCCGTCCAACTCATAAGACCACCCCTTTTCCATCAAGATCAGGAAATTTAACTTGTGAATTAATAACCTGTACAGTGCTTAGCATCCTTCAATCTCAGGGGCGCAGCTGACAGCCGCCACCCGCCTCAATTATCCTTCTCCTACAATCCGCATAACCTAACCCTGCCAAAGCATGGTAGTAAGCATTAATTATTAGTACTTTTACAGTACTCTGGCAACGGATAACTAAAGTCACAAGAGTCTTTTTCACTCAATAATGAATTTTATCAATTGCTATTTTAACTTGTCCGACCAAAAATGTTATTCTTAAACTCAATCCGTTAGATGCCAAATAAACATCGCGGGGGCGTTAAACAGAAGGCAAGGCAGCTACGTAAGGAAGCTTGCCGACGAGCGGCCCTGTTGTCTCAACACATGGACCCCACCAAACCCCGTATAATACAAGATATCACGGGGCACGATCTAGTTCCTCCATCGTACATCAAGCTTTTATTACAAAACAGACTCATAAGCACATTTAAATACGCTCCACGTCCATTACATTCCGCACAAAGACACTTCATTCCGGATTCGCATTCTTTACCAAGCTCTTACAGGGCTCACACGCGCAACCCTCGGCTGGTTAAACAGCGTTCGACGACAGAAACTCTAGACATAGAATTGATAGATTTAACACAGGACGACACTTTCAACAACAAGACAGCCACCTACATTTACCAACTGGAGTCCTATTCTCTCACTGGAACTCCTCGCAAATTACCGTAACACCTTCATTACTTCCACCGGGCAGGATAACTGTACATTCTCTCAACACTTCATTGTAACTCATTACCAGCAGCTATATAATGTAAACCACATTTATATTCATTAACTATAAGTATTATCACTCATTTATATTACACTTTTAACTATCATATTGTCTCATTGTTAAATAAACAATTGTTTAGTCTCTATTCCTATCAATAGCCATAATCTTTATATCACCTACAATCACCATATTTCCCCCCTTTCACCATCTGTCCGGAAAAGCTCTCGGCATCCCAGGCAGTGCCGGTGTAAGCAGGTAGGCCTAAATAAATAGAGAGCAGGCGGATCACGATCCCTAGGGAGACGCGAAACGTTACAGGGACGAATTTTTTGAATCGGACGAGGCCGAGACGAATAACTCGCGAGGAAACCGAAAATTCTGATTCTCAATCGACAAGCGTTCGTCGTCCTACTCTGAACGATAAAACGACGAGAAACGTTCCGAACGAGAGAGCGGTATCGAGTGTTAGTTCACGGTTCGATACGTGCATAGTGTACGCACTGGACGAATGTTTAACGAGGGGCTCGTATCACGTATTCGTGCGGTGGTTGCACGATCACTTGGCGAAGGAAAATCTACCCGGTAGTCTGACGGTGGTGGGATTTTCCAATCCTCGTGGTCGTTCGCGCGCGATCGCGAACAATGTCGCAACGTCAACGAGATGCGTAGATCTAGGTGGCGAGATTCCGGTTCCGTACGTACGTTCGGATCCCGACAATCAGTACGGGATCTTCGACTTCAAACGGCAAACTGGCTACCCAGCGATCGTACTACTGATCACATTGCCGCACAGTCGAATGGAGATCTGTCTGTCGTGCGACGGTGCGATTCTTGTACGCGCTCGACATACCCTGCGTCAGAATATGATCGAAGTGACCTTGCGATCATATAAGAGGTCTTGCGTCAATTGAATCATTCGTACTTAGACGATTTGTACACTTGCGTGAACGTGGTATTACCCGTAAACGAAACGGAGAACACGATCGATGACAACGAGGATGAGGAAGCATGCGTCAACGATTCCGCATCGCGATTGATCGGATTCGAATGACGTCGCGACGACGATGGAAGCGAATCTCGAGCGACACCGTTCGATCGTCGTCATCGCCCCCGTTGTTGTCTTTTTTACCCACCGCACCGGTTGAATTCTACGACGAAGATGAACGTTGGAGAGACAATGATCGTACCACAATTTCGATATCGAACGATCGTGGTTTACCGATGGAAGTGTTCGATTCGTTCGAACAGCGCGAAGACGTTAACACCGTCGGTCGATTGTACAATCAGAATCTGACTCTACTCAATCATTTGCGAGATATGGACAGAGCCTTGTCAAACACACATCCGAGCGATCTATTGCCCGTGGTTCACGGCGAATCCATGAACGCTTACGTTCCATAATTACTGTTCATTTTTTTGTACACGTTGCACCTTCCACCGATCGTTCTTACGAAGCGACTTCGAGGAGAAAGGAATCACAGGAATTGAAATAAACAGATTTTGTTTCGTATATACCCCTTTATTGCATTTCTCACAGAGCATCGTCAATGTTCCCTTCCCTCATCCCTTTTACATTGATATGCGGTTCACGTTTTTACGCGACGTGTCGCGAAGCGAGCGATCGGTCGGAAGTCACTATTCGATGGGGAACCGAATCGAACAGCAGACGCCACTGCATCAACTCGCGCACCAATCGTTTCCTCGAACGATACGAAATGCGCGACGACCGATCGAACATGTTGGACAGACGCGGGCGAGCGAGCGCATCTTCGAGCAGAACGCGAAGGTTAACGGGTAATCTCGTGTACGAGGGTAAACCGTCCTCTTCGTCGTTGGTGTTTGCTATCCCGGGATATCCTTTGTTGTGGTCGACGAAACCAAAGTACTCGCCCAGTTCATTCAACGCTACCGCGTGCAACGTGCACGGTGGACAGTTGACCAACGGTCGTTGTTTGTTCTCGCGAAACCAACGGTGCGAATGGGTGTTGGCGTATGCATTCAACCATTCGTTCGACACGAACGGATCGCCAAGTGTAGCTTGCTTCGTCGCGTCCGTTCGATCATCGTTTCTCCTCGCGGACATCGCCTCGACGATTATCGCGCGCAACGACGCGTCCGTCACATCCTCGAGTCGCACGTACCAATTCGCGTTGCCGTTCAATCTAATAGACATCAAGGACGTTACGGCTAATACCTCGTCCGACAATTTCTTGGTCACTCCGATATCGAGATCTGATTCGAATGCGACTCGTTCCCGCAACGTAGAGTCCTTCGATACGAGATCTGGATCGTCGCACCATGCAGCGCGCACCTCGTCGTTCGCACAACGCGTTGGCGTGGACAGCCAATGTCGAATGGTCTCGGCAACGACGGTGCTGTCGGGAACTCTTCTTCGTTCGTCCGATTCGGGACCTCGTGCTAACCACCGATTGAAAGCCAAGTGAAAAGCATCGCTCAACAATTGCACGCGCATCGTCTCGTCCGTCACCGGATACACCGGGTACTCTCTGGCACCAACATCGTTGAAATCCAACCCTGTCCGATCGTCCACAAGATACAAACGCCAATTTTCGGCCAGATTCCTCCATCTGAACACGCTTCCGCTGTCATCGATGGTCCGACGCGAATTCGCCGTACGATTCAACAAGCGCCGCGCATGCGAATCGGTCGGCGTGAGAACGATGTAACGATGCGCGCAATTGAGCAACAGTCTCTCGACGGCCGGTCGATTCGTTATTCCGTAACGTTGCAAGTACCGCCAGAGAGACTCTGGTCGTGCGGTCTGAGATGGCGACGACAGTCGTTCGCATCCACCGGACACCGTTTCGAGTCGACGAAGTTTGCATCGTCGAGATCTATCGCCGATCGCGACTCAACGTCTCGGCGTTCGACCGATGACTCTCGCTGATTTCGCGGCAACACGAGAACGAGATCGTTCGCCAGTGTCGACGACAGCAACGTGACGATAACGAACACCGAGGTGGTCAAACCGGCAATCGCGGTCATGATGCCTCGACTCGACTCGACGATTTTATCTCGGTGCGTAATGTCACGTTAACGATTATTGTTAACGATTAGCGTTTTTTTTCGGTCGCGTTGTCTTCATCCGTTCGTAGAAACGCCGATTCAATGCTCGAATCGGCAAGAACTCCGTTCGCTTTTGCTCGCGCGATTAAATGTACGCACATTTGTCGCGCTCAAACGCATCGTAAGATATGAGCGACGATAAGTACCGCGATGGATAATCCGTGGCTGAGACGGATGCTGGTGTTCGTTCTGACGCTCCATCTCTTCTTTGTGTCGCAGATTCTAATGAGTTCGGCGATGAAGACGATGCTACGCGTCTTGCCGCAGATCGGTAGTTTATGCGTAATCGACGACACCGAACAGCAATCGAGCGCGCTACGCGAATGTCCGGTCTGTTCGGTTAGCAGTGACGAGGCGAGTAGCGCCGCCACGAATGCCGCAGCAGTCGCTCTAGTCTATCCACCGTCGCGCTCGAATGAATTCCGCGTCGGCGTTACGTCGAACCGTTTCTGGGAAACGTATCGAGCAACGATCGCCATTGCACCAATTCGCGCATCAACGTTCCATCGAGCGACATCGGGCGATCGCTCGAGCGTAGCCAGCGTTCATGACGCGAGATGTGGCACGAGTCGCCACGCGTTCACTAGAGCGAACGTGGCATCCAACAGAATACGGAAACTCGCGCTCAATCTTACGTACGGAAAATTTACGTCATCGTCCACTGCTTCGACCGAAGCGAACGGATACGTGTGACCGCGACCGAGCACCTCGCTGTGCGTGTGATTGCCGAATCTGAAATACGCGGCCAACTCGTTGAGCGCAATCCCGCGCAGCGAGTACACGTGATTCGACGGTCGTCGCTGATCGACGAACTCGAAGAATTTCGATTGCGGAGTTTGATTGCGCGCCATTGATCAGATTGAACCGATGACCGAGAAAAGATCGACGCGCTATTGATCGGATCGGACCGTCGATCTCGTCGACGATCAATGCGCGCAGCGACCGATCGGACACTTCGTCGATTCGCACGTACCACTCGGCCGAAGCGTTCAACCGGATAGATCGTCCAGTTGGAGACGTTAACGCGTACAGTCCCAGGGCCACTTCTCTCGAAACCCCGACGTCCAGATCCAGAACGAATTTTCGCTTCGTATTCGCACCGTTAGCCATCGCACCTTCGCGACCGTGGCACCACGTCGCATAGTACTCCTCGTTGATCGATTCGTTACCGTGCGTCGACGATGCGGACGTCCACTGCTGAATCATATCAGCGACTTCGTCGTCGCGAGTCGATACCCCTCGATTTTCGATCGTCCTCGTGGGCGCGCGATACAACGCCAACCAAGTGTTGAACGACGAGTGAAAGGCGTCGGCCAACAATCGAGCTCGTACAGCCTCGTCGAGCACGCGATACACCGTTCGGTACGGTTTGTCTCCCTTGTCATCCAACAGATACAGATTCCAGTCGTTCGCTAAGTTCCGCGCAAGGTACGCGTCATTGAACCCAGGATATCCTAAATTCGAACGCGCGTTCACACTGATTCGCTCCAAATCGCGCAGTCCGGGATCGCTCGGTGTGAGAACGGCGAAACGATGTTTGCAACCGAGCAACAATCTCTTTATAGTTTCGCGATCGGTGAGACGTCTCGAGACGTTGCCAGAACAGATCGGGCAGTCCCTGCGTTCACACGTATTCTATTACGCAGTATCGATGCGGACAGTCGTCCGGCGAATCGGTCGCGAACGGCATTCTTCCGTTCGCCCCGATGTCAGCGAGCGATTGGTATATAACGCGCGACGGGTTACGAGTCACGGTACAAACAACGTTCGACAGTAACAACGTCAACAACGCGATCATGGCTGCGCGAGTGATATGTCCGTTGGCGGTGCACTACCCCGGCACAACCGGCTTCTTCGATTTGGTTCGCAATGCCGCGTCGACCACTATTCACCAGAGCGGCTGTCGCGACACTGAAGAGCACAACCGAGCCGATGATCCGCGGGAGGAAAGCGACCGATCGTTCATCACGGAGGAAGGACGTTACCGAAACGTGCTCTCTGTCGACGCACTGGAATATACGGAAGTGTCGTGCTCCGGTGATCTGACGCGACTTTTGTGCACAAGTTCGACTATTTTCCTACCGTTGATACCGATTCTGTACGCGGCGGTGCAACGCGAGCACCTGTCCAATTTGCGCAGACGGCTAAACTGTCGATTGATGGTGTCTCGTTGCGGAACGGTGACCACGACGATATACTCCAATGTGCGCACTCTCGTGAGAAACATTGACCGTGTGCTGTGGACGGTGAAGGATGCTGATCTGTGCGAATTTCGTTTCGATTCGTACAGGTCGCGAGACGTAGCTCTTCGTTACCTGCGAGACAACGCGCACGCGCAAACTTGTAAATACTCGTTGTTCGCGACCGAGTCCACGTGTTTCGAAGTGGTTCTAGCGTCGTACTTTCGCAAACGACGAGCGCGCGGCGCGAGCGACGATCGTGACGATGAACGCTTTCGAAAATACGACTGCGAAACGGAAGACGACGCCGAACGAACCGACGACGATACGGAGGATGAGGAGCGCGCCGAAACTATCGATCTGCACCGCGTGTTCGAAATGAGTGTGTGGTGCCGAGTGAACGACGGAGAGACCGCCGAGTCTCTGCAATACATAGCGAAACTGAATGCTCGCGAGGTGCGCCAAAATCAATTGCCGCGCGATCCACTGAGCACACTGCCGGTGGTGAGTTACGACATCGAAACGATCGCGCGCATGGACAGCATCTTGCCTCGCGGTGTGGAGGAGGATCAGCGTTTAGCGTCCATAGCCGTGACCGTTCATCAGAGATGGTTCGGCGACGATGCGAATCGTTCGCTCAACGATATCGGCGTCGTAGTCGGTGGTGGCATGGACGAGACCACCGTGACACCGATACTACTGGCGTACGTTCCGTTGACCACGCAGGAAGAAACGAACGAGCGAGAACAACAAGTGCAGCGCGCGTTGCGCGCTCAATGTGGCATGTCGCGCGCGACGGTGCTGTTTTATCGGGACGAACGAGCGCTTCTGATCAACGCGCTCGAGATGCTGTTGAACAACGAGTTCTTCGTCGATCTGTACAGATTGGACGATCCGACGGAAGCCGCTCGCGTGGCGTGCATTCTCGTGGGCTACAACAGTTGGCAGTACGATTACACATTCTTGGTGAACCGTGCGCTGTACTACGGACTCTACGATCACGCGTTTCGAGCACTTACGATGCATCGCGAGCCGAGATTCGCCGCGACCCAAGTGAGTTTCGATCTGATGCTGCACGTGAAGGCGCGATATCTCGCACAAGTGGGCTCGATCGCGCTGAAGAACGTCTCGAGATTCGGCGCCAACGAGGCGGCTGAACGTTCTTTGACGGAACGTTCTCGGCGCGAAAAGATGAACTTTGACGCGGTGATGATTCGTCGATTGTACTTTGATCGCGACAGTTGCAGCGAAATGTTCGATTCCGGCTTGGCTTTCGACACGCTCGATATCGATCGCGGCGTTAACATGTTGCGCGTGGCACTGTACAATCTGCAAGATTGCACCGCGGTGTACCATCTGATGCAAAATCTATCGTTTTTGCCGACGATAGCTCTGTACTCGCGACATTTTTACGCCACGCTACTCGATTCGTCGCACTCGGGCAACAGTAGACTTTTGCCGAACGCCTTCGCGGTGCGCGCTCTGCAACGCAGCAACGTCGTACTGCCATTTCGGTGCAACGATCACTCGTTGTTCGCGATGCCGTCGGCGAACCGCGGATGCAACGGCGACGAAAGATCACTGGTCGCGCCTCGCTCACCGCGGGAGGTCAGTCGATGGTTTCGCGGTAAACGTTCGCGCGATAGCGACGAAGAGAAAGGAGTGACCAACGATGCAACGCTGTCAACGAGGACCGGTCGTACAGCGTTGCCACCGGTGTACGATCAATTGCGACTGATGCGCATCGACGACGACAAGGTGTACATCGGAGGCATCAATTCGGCAGCGCCCAATTATTACTCGTGAGTGTCCGATCGAGAAGGACGACGAACGCGCGACGATCGTCGTTTGAACGTTCGATCTTGTCCTGTTGCAGGAGACCGATTTGTATCGACTTCGCATCGTTCTACCCGTCGATCGGATGCCAGTACGAACTGTCAATGGAGACGGTTTACGTGTTGACCTGCGATCATCTATTGGAGATTCACGGCGACGACGAGACTCTGTTGGATCGAACCATACGCGACGGATTGGTGAGATGCTTCGACTACGAACCAGCGGACTCTTCATCGCGCAAAAGCACCGGTCAACTGCTGATCGAGTCCACGGACGACGACGCGATGGCCGAGGATGATATGTCGCGTTACACGATTCGCGGTCGAAACTCGCTCGCAGCGGCGGTCGTTCGACGTCATGGCGGATGGTACGAAGGCGTCGAGTTCTCGAACGCGCGCGAAATGATCGAGTCCAGCGTCGATCCGACGCGACGACGGATTCTCGTGGTGTGTCGAAGCGCCACGGTGAACGACGACCGGCCTATAATATGTTCCCTGTGGAGTCACTATCTGCGTATGCGAAAGCGCTACAAAGTCAAGATGCGCGCGACAGACGACGTGTTTCAGCGACGCGTGTTCGGCTGCAAGGAAAAGATGTTCAAAGTGGTCGCCAATTCTATGTACGGATACCTGAATTACAGACGCAGCGTGGTGTATTCGCCGCAAGTGGCCGCCGCCGTGACCCTGTTGTCGCGAAAGACCTTTCACGAAACCGCCTGGATATGCGAAGTGGCGTTACCCGCGGTTGTTGCGCGTTCCCCGGTATCGGTTATTCGCGTGGTCAATGGCGACAACGGTGATGATGACGGTGTCGCGTTGTCGCGTCGCGAGATTCGATGCGACGTGATATACCGCGATACGGACGGGCTCATCCTGTGCGTGTCGACGCTGCGCGAATCGTCGCTCGAAGGAGCGGACGATGTCTCGGATCTCAACAAAGGACCAAAATTCAACGCCATAGACGCTGATCAGCAACGAGAGTACGAGGCGCTGATAGTGCGACTGATCAATCGAACGTTTCGACGCTACAATTGCCTACTGATCGCTATCGATTTGGAGGATTCAGGCGTGGAAACGTGCAGCATAATGGGCAAGAAGAAATACTGGAAAACGCTGGAGCTCGCGCGAGGCCGTTTTGTCACCAAAGGATTCGAGAAAAACGCCCAGGAATTCGTCAAACGTACGGTGAACACGTTGCAGCGCAATGTCGCGAGTATCCTCGCGACGCGTCCCGAGGTGGCTCGTTGCCGACTAGTGATCGAGGATCAAATGGCCTTTTTTCGTAGCGATGTTCGCGTCGCTGAATTGTTACTACGCGTCGCACGGCGTCAAAGCGTTCGCTTTCAATCTGGCGCTCAATCCGCGCAGTGTGGTCGGATCGGAAGCCAGTTTCATTCAAGCCACGATCGAACGGTACGGTTACAGTCCGGGTGATCGCGTGCACTGCGTGTTCGCGTTGGACGTTGAGGATCCGAACGCGACCAAATTTTGTCTATTGCGGGATTTTCGCTCGGATCGCGATCGATTGAATTACTACAAGATCGTTAGACGACTCGCTGTTTATTTCGTACAATCGGTGGAGGGATTCAAACGCGGCAGTATCGACGATCCGTTGAACAAACGCACGTACACGACCGCCGCCGAATTCGATCGTACGCTGCAACGAGCGTACGCGACCTGGTTGAAACGAGCAGCGAACAACGATCGTGGCGCCATGGACTCGCTGTTCGACGACTCGTCATCGACTCGCTCGATCGCAGCCACTTGGACTCGATGGCTCGAACGAAACGCTGCTTCCGTGCGACTGACCGTGGTCCCGTAACGATTCGCGGAATGCGCGACGCTATGCGATCGGTTTTCGTTCCCGCGATGCGAAAATATTCCGTAATAAAGATACACAAAGATAATAATAACAGGCGCGAGTGTACGACTTCTTTCTCGTCGCGACAACGGAGAAGCAAGTACGAACTTTCACGGCACCTTTGTCGCTCGAATCATTCGCGATCTTATTCGTACGATAACGCGTCGTTTTCCACGTCGGACGACGAGTGCGTATTCTTCGGATGAGTGCGACGATACAGCCCAGATGCGTACGTTGTCGTAAAAAAAAAAAAAACGAACAATAAGAAACGCCATGGCCATCCAGCGGTCGCTGGATCGACTATTTTCGCGATGTGAGCACGAACGACGGGAGGCGCGACAGCGACGACGGCCTCACTTTTTCGTTGCCATTCGCACCGGTGCAATGTTGAATCACCGCCTCCCTCGAGAACACTCGCATCGTCGCGTTTCTCGCAATCGATATCGTTCAACAATCGCGAAATCTCCCCGCTATCGTACAATTTGTATCGTCGTGATTTCGTCCAGAATCGATTCATCGTTTTTCGCGATTTCCAACACATCCCAGAGAACGTTGCGACGTTCGCTCGATCGATCGATAAATCGGCGGTCGATTGGAGAAAAGCAGTCGCGAGAAACAACGGTGCCGCAACGAATACGGCATTGACGGTTATGGCTATCTCGTTGCGGCGTACGGATCGATCGATGTGTAGTTCGGTCGATCGACTCGCCATCGCAATTGCGATTCGGTTTCCCAAAATGGGCACTTCGATCGCGCGCGTCAACGCGCACCGTCGAAACAATTCGTCGATCCTTGTGAACTAGGAGGTGAGATAAAAATAGACAATTTTTTAATATTAATTGTTCATCGTTCACTTCGCCTCATTCACCGCACAATACGCGAACGCATTTTCTCGCTGCGCCAAGATAAGACAACGATCGTAGGACGATAGGACCGATGTGATGACGACTGTGACAAGAGATGAGCAATGGAGACGAAGAATGCGCCACCGTTTCGTTCCGGGCAAGTGCCGATCGATCGCGTATCAGCGACCACCGATCGATCGAATATTGTGTCAAACGCGCGTAGTGTACAGCTTGACGATTAGGATCGGCAATTGTTATCACGAGTGATCTTCGTGGAGGAGGTGCTCCGATTTACATTCGCACCAGATCGCAACGAATCGACGCGGTTCAAGTGCGACGACGCAACGACACCGTCGCACAGATGCACGGATCCTCGCGACACGTGCGAAAGCACTCGCACTTGTAACATCGCTGCTCGCGCCCCCCCTCATCGGTCATAACTTGTCGTGCGTCTCTCTGTATTTTTCGTATTTTTACGACGTAGTCAATAGCGTGTCGCACATCGTACCCACGGAAATCGACAGCGGTGGCGACGGAACCGTTCCGTTCGGTGCTCTGTTCGACTCTCAATCGGGAGAATTGTACATCTGCTGTGACGAACGTATTCTCGAGAAATGTCTGATCGCCGCCGAAGGAATACCGGATCGTCGAATAACGGTCAACGATACCGTCGTGCCGTTCGAGACGGACACGGTCGATTCTTTGTACGCGGGTTACTGCTCGAGCGGGGATCGGCGAGTGTTTTCGGTATTGGCGGTCATTCTGAATATCGAGCGTCTGGTCTACGATTCGTTGAGCACGGTGACCATCGAACGAACCTTGGCTGAATTAATGTTCGCTCACTACACTCTTGGTGCTAAGATCGATCGCGAAGTCAACACCGCGACGTCGTTCGTATTCTCAAAGTCCGATACCATTGCGAATTCTCGCGCGAGTTTCCTCACGTTCAGAGCGCGCACAGTCGAACTGGCTGACTGTTTTCTGTAATTCGCGCTCTCCGTTAACCGATATCACACAGCATCTGCGATAACGTCATGGTCGTTGATTGGAACGTTGATTGTGGTATCAAACGGGCATCGTTTGCTTCTTCGTTATGTTGGGCGGACTAACCGCTCTGTTGATCTATCTTTGGCGATTCGAGCCCGGTGATCGCTTGGCCGCGTACGTGGCATGATACATCGACGCTTGTCACGCGATCCGATCGCAGCGACGAATATCACCGTCGAACAAGAAATCTGAACGCAACAACGCGATAAACTACGAATCGAACGCGAGCGATAACGAAGATTCGACCGATGATGAGGAACCAGCGCACGATTCATCGCTCGTGATCGTCGATAGGACGACATACTCAATCGACGCCGAGGACAAGGATCAAACGAATAATCGACCATTGCTGATCGTATCGAAATCACTGTTCTTCTTGTCATCCGTAAGAAGCGAATCCGAGTCCAGTGAAACTAGGAATTCAATGAGATCGTTCACGGCTCGAACAAACAGCGCCATCGATTCGACTAGCTCGAAACTCGCGATCGCGGCGACATCGTCTCCGTACGAGTACGAAAATGTTTTCGTCAAAGCGCCATTGTTCGAAACGATGTATTGTCCGAACGACTACAGGATCGTCCTCGTCGACACGCCGTCGTTCGAAGCCGTCGACACACCGTCGCCCGAAGCTGTCGACACGCCGTCGTCCGAAACCGTCGACACGCCATCGTCCGAAGTTTTCGACACGCCGTCGTTCGAAACTGTCGACACGCCGTCATTCGAAACGACATCGCGTCCGAACGACCACAGGATCATCCTCGTCGACACGACGTCTTCCGAAACGACGTCGAGTACGAACGACCGCGAGATCGTCCTCGTCGACATACTGTCGTCCGAAACCGTCGACTCGCCGTCGCCCGAAGCTGTCGACACGCCGTCGTTCGAAGCTGTCGACACGCCGCCGTTAGAAGCCGTCGACACGCCGTCGTCCGAAACCGTCGACACGCTGTCGTCCGAAGCCGTCAACACGCCATCGTCCGAAGCTGTCGACACGCCGTCGTCCGAAGACGTCGACACGCCGTCGTCCGAAACGACGTCGCGTCCGAACGACCGCGGGGTCGTCCTCGTCGACACGCCGTCGTCCGAAGACGTCGACACGCCGTCATCCGAAACGACGTCGCGTCCGAACGACCGCGGGATCGTCCTCGTTGACACGCCGTCGTCCGAAACGACGTCGAGTACGAACGACCGTGAGATCGTCCTCGTCGACACACTGTCGTCCGAAACCGTCGACACGCCGTCGCCCGAAGCTGTCGACACGCCGTCGTTCGAAGCTGTCGACACGCCATCGTCCGAAGACGTCGACACGCCGTCATCCGAAACGACGTCGCGTCCGAACGACCGCGGGATCGTCCTCGTCGACACGCCGTCGTCCGAAACGACGTCGCGTCCGAACGACCGCGGGATCGTCCTCGTCGACACGCCGTCGTCCGAAACGACGTCGCGTCCGAACGACCGCGGGATCGTCCTCGTCGACACAACGTCTTCCGTCGTCCGAAGCCGTTGACTCGCCGTCGTTCGAATCGACATCTCGTCCGAACGATCACGAGACCTACGAAACGGTTTTCAGCGACCCGCGGTAATCTCCGTTCGAAACCGTCATCGCACCGTCGAAATTGTATAACTCGATATTTACCGAATCACCGCGATCGCCGCGATCACCGCCCAAAGCCGTCGAAACGACAAGTACAATCGAATCGGTATTCAACGCGTCGAATGTCAAAGAGAAACCTCGATCGATCGCGCACAATCGAAATTTCGCTACGCGCAACAAGCGATCCATAGCGGCATTTTCGACCAATTCGATCGCGGTTCTAGGGTCTGCCAAACGAAGAAATAAACACGCCAAGCAATAATTCCAAAATCATTTATTTATTCACCAGTTCTTTTTTACAATACACAGTTCAACGTTGATGACGAGGGATTGTATTCATCGTTGTAAGTCATCAGCATACCGTAGACACGACGCATCAGAGGATACACTTCTCGCAATAAGATTCCGTGCACTCTTGATCTAGCGGCGTTTCGATCATCGATACCGCCGTGATATTTTGTCCGATTCCTCGAACATTCGATCCTCGCGTTGCAACTGTACATGAACGTTCGCATTACACTCCTCTCCCATTTGCACAATAGCGTGTTTATTTATCGTTTG